>NC_056732.1:1170119967-1170419967 GCF_019279795.1 Protopterus annectens | reverse complement strand
CGTACCACTTCCCATGAACTTAATGGCTGAGATCGGCCAACATAAATAAAAGTTTAATTTTTATAAGTGGTTTTGCATGTCAATGACCATATATTTGGCCATTGGCATGCATAACCACTCTAATACATGCTTTATTGAGCGCTGACATGCCTCTGTTGTGTAATTTGCAGAAATTTATTCGGTTAACAACCGAATACATTTCTGCTCCTTACACTGTTCCAGCGCAGAGAACTGCTGACTTCCTGGATCCCTAGATCAGCTCATTTGCATGGTTTTCACCAGCAAATGAGCTGATTAGCATCCAGCATGGCTTTCTGTGCTAGAACAGTGTAGGGCCACTCGTGTACTTCAAAATGGCACGTACCTGGATCGTGAGACAGCCATTTTCCATGCAGGAGCAGCTACACTGTTCCTGCATGGAAAATTTCCATTAATGAATCCCGGCGATAATCTTGTGATAACAGTGAGTTGAAGAAGTCCCAAAGTCTGAGAGGGTAAAATCTACTCATATCTGGATATATATACCTAGGATACAGACATTGGGGGCCATAGGAAGTCTGATATCTAGTATACTATCTACAAAATGAACACTCTTTACTTGTGAGATTTATTAATGAAGAAAAAAGAAAAGAATTTAAGATGGCATAGGGAAATAAAGTAATATGGTGACTTAGAGTAGAAGTACAAAGTGGAATTTCTGTTTTGGTAGGAAACAGAGAAGTAAAAGTAGAGACAACAATAGTTGTGAATGCAAAGATAACAACAGAGCTTTTGTGGGTAATTTTTGTGTATTCTTCCTCTACAGATACAGAGATTAAAATTATTTGAAGAGATTCAGAAGTATAGGTGAGTGTTTATGAACATGGGTAATGATGGACGATTTCAGGTGTAATGTAAGAAGCAGAAAAACACATTAGGGCAAGATGCCAAAAAATGCACAGAAATGATACAAAGTGGATATTTATGTTGGTAGTCATAGTTGCTGTACTTTGCATAGCGGAAATTTGTGCAGGCAGCATGTAACAACACAGTTAGGGTGTAATTTATAGACACTAGCTATGCTTAGCTCTGTCTAGGAAGAGCTTATGCAAATGAGGCAGTAATGGAATGCATATGAGGAAATGCCTCTAATTTTTGCAGCAGTCTTATATAAATGTGGCTCTGTGTGATTCATAGACACTTTTTTTATGCACAGCAGCACTGTGCACACATGCCTTATAAAATGAGAAGTATCTCTTTTTCTATCTACTTTGCAATCAATAAAGATGCTTGCTGTAGCTGCTACCCTTGCTGACTTCCATTGTGAAGTGCTTGTCTCGATCGTGCCAAAACTAAAGGTGGAGATACACAGAAAAAAATTACTTTAAATTTGCTGATGAAAAAAAATTTTGATAGATTTACAGTAAACATGGTTATAGTATGGGCTTTACTGAGTTTATAGGGCCCACAGATAAAAACTGCAGTGATGTTTGTCGTCATCTTATACTGTGGGTAACAGGGTATGTATAGCCCTCACAATGCTTGCCATGGAGACCTTTCTATGACAAACAGAGGATATGCTAGGTATTTCTCAGGCTTCTCCCTCAAGGATTCTTCAGCAGTTACATGGCATACTCTTTGGCACATGTGGATCAGTTTACTTATCAGCAAGTGTTGCCTAAAGATCAAGTCAGAACAAACATGCCTCCTACAGAATGGTATGCTTCTCTGATGTACTTGTTGTAATAGCTTGAATCTACATTGCCATTAGGGCTCCAGCTGGACCATTGGTGGGGCATTATTGTAACAGGAACGGATACCATTCTATCAGCTGCCAGGTAGAGTGTGATACATGGAGGTGCATTACTAATCTGTTGGCCCAGCATCCTGGCTGTGCCTATGTTTCCCACATCTGGCACACAGACTCCCTCTACCACCTCTTCCTGCATTGTAGGATTCTCCATGGTCACCTTGCTTATAAGTGCAAACATTTTCTGATCATACCAATTTATATAGAAACCGAGTGTAAAATGCATTATTGAGTAAAATTCTTTCCTTTTTTATTTTGCAGGTGATGCAGGCTACTCACTGGAACCTTGGCTAATGACACCGGTCCATATCCTCAGCAGAGTTGCTAAGAATTACTTCAACAGTGCCTGCTCATGGAATGGATTGCCAGTGAATGAGTGTTTGGCCTACAGAAAGTCCATGTCCATTACCTGGATGAGTCTGGGGGTGCCCATCAGTATGACCCTGGTAGTGCATGCAGAATGTGTACAATGTGTTTAATTCCATACAACATGATCATGTGTCAGTTTGGTGCACAGCTGCGTCATGATGACAGCACAGCTCCTGCTATTGTTCTACCCAGCAGTCAAGATAATGATGGTGGTCAACCAGAAGCAGTTATGCAGGAATCTCTATGGCAGGCTTAGGAATAGTGTATGGCTGGGCAGGCAAACAGCTGGCTTCTAGTCCACAACTAGTAGCCATGACAGACACACTAATCATGAGTAAATACAAGTACACATATAATATATGAATCGTGCAGTGTTACTTGTGGGATATACTATGTGGTACATGGCTAACTGACATTATACAACAGAGACTGTATTTCCAAGAAAGCCATTTGAATATTTTATTGTATATTGCATTGGAGTAAGTGGCAATAGTGATCAGGCATACTTTTCAAATGTACCCTTGACAGTCAATGAGAAAGTTGAACATCTTAAATTTAGCACAGATTGTTACATTCTACTACTATTCACTTTTTCAAAAGTGGTTTTCAGGTTTGGTATGGGTAGAGCAGGACTGGTATACATCTTAGAGTACTGTGGCAGGATTTATAGCAATATTGCAAAGAAAGCCAGACTGCAGTATTTATATCTATATCTATATCTATATATATATATATATATATATATATATATACATGGTTTCACTTTACAGTCCTGAAATACTGAAATATAGCTACATATATATATATATATATATATATATATATATATATATATATATATATATATATATATTAACTCCGAGGTCGCACTAAAAACACAAACACGCAAAAACCACCACTACACATTCTACACTATCCCTGCACAAACACACATTATATACGTACAAATACCACCACTCTCAACACTTACATACTCACAATCTTACCAGCCTACCCTAACACACACCTCAAAACTCCAAACACATTCACACACACTAAAACCCCTACCCAAAACCCCTAGTAAAACATCACTTACCTGAATCTCCAGCTACATCAACATAACAGACCACACATTACGACACAGGGAATCCCACCTCACGTATACGCCTCCACAACTGCAGATTCGACATTTCTGCAGTTGGCATTCTGCACTTTCATGCAAGTGCAGTTTCGACACTTCGGTCTCGCGCTACTGAAGTTCGATATTTCAGTAGTTCGAGATTCTGAAGTGTAACTATATATATATATATATATATATATATATATATAGGTATTATTAATATTTTCCAGTGTGCTGACTAAAGAAGAGCATGATGAGTACAAAACAGTTAAAGTGCTGATTGTTTAAAGCGTTTGTGTGTGTGCGTGCGTGTGCGTGTGTGTGTGTGTGTGTGTGTGTGTGTGTGTGTGTGTGTGTGTGTGTGTGTGTGTGTGTGTGTGTGGTGTTTATTTAGATATGTCAATGCAGAAAGTCATTAGTCTGGACAGAGACTATTTAATAAGTACTGAGGTTTCCATTCTCAACTTTGTTTAGTAAATCATTTCAAACATGACCTGCATGTATGGAGTCAGTTGTTTTGTGTGTTGCATGGTCAATTGTCATTTGACATCTGACACTTTTGGTTTTTCTACAAAGCAAACATGTTACTTAAAAAAGTTACCTCAGTCATCATTTGTACAGGGCTGAGAATAAAGTGGCAACAGTGCTAGTTTTACTGACAAGATTGCAAATGGGACTGAAAAAAGATAAGTAAAGGGTTATTAGGAAGGGTCTCCTTAAAGGGAGCACAGTTCTTCATCCAGAGTAAATATCTTTTTCACTTTTTTGTAAATTATCATGTATGTGCAGTTGCTAATGCAGAGATTTCTTGTGTCAAGCGTGAATGGGTCATCTTCCCCTTTTCTCATTTGTATTTTTGTTTTTCATTGATATAATTTTTAAAAAGTGGTCTCTGGAGTCTAGTGGTGATGCAGAAGGTGGATATCACTGCTGGAGGCTGCAGGATTTGATGTTTACTTAGTGCCTTTAAAACACAATACTTTTCTCTGGTGTCTGTTGGTTCTCTGCACTTCTTATTTAAATTTGTAACATAAAGGTATACCATATTGAGCGTCCTTGGTGTCTAATGTTCTCCTCACCCTGTAATCCCTGTTCTGTTTACATGCTGCTTGGGCTTGAGACATTTTAAGAGTTATCTCTATTGGCTAGTGTTTCTCTCTCCTGATCCATGAACTGATAAAGTGCCATTAAAGCATGAAAATTAGAAGAGTTATCCTTTGTGGTCAGTGCCTCCCCAATCCCTGTACTGGTAAAGTGCAATTAAGGTATGAGAACTAATGTTTCCCGGATCCTCACACTAATAGTTATTCATGGTGGCTAATGTTTCCCCCAACCAATGTTGCAGACTCTACTGGTTAGTCTAGGAGTGTGTGGAGGTATGACAGTCTTCCCACCTACAGACATACACAGCAAGCCCCTCTCCACCCAATCACACTTATAGTCACTCATCTATTTACCTAAACAGACTCACACATGTTCATTCATCTGCCTAATTTGCCTCTCTAACTCCCCTATTGTTGTCTTCCAGGCAGACACACACTCATAGTTACACTCATACATGTAGTCTCATGCACACATCTCCTAGCCCTATCTTACAACTAAACTCCCTACCACTTGCGTCTAC
The DNA here is from genome assembly GCF_019279795.1 of Protopterus annectens. Classification (NCBI taxonomy): domain Eukaryota; kingdom Metazoa; phylum Chordata; order Ceratodontiformes; family Protopteridae; genus Protopterus; species Protopterus annectens. Next base: position 1,170,415,086 of record NC_056732.1, on the reverse strand, counting down.
AGTGATCGAAGAACACAGCTAAAGGCCCTGCTCACTACCATGATGTGGAAATCACAGCTGTGCTAAACTACACATGCTAATCTACACAGCTGAGCTATTCTACGAATCACTCTGCATGTAGATGCCTTCCCTGCATTATTTCCAGGTGAGAGAGCATATTGCTAGTTACCATATGCCTCTACAATGGACTGCTTCATTAGCATGTACCACAGCCGTGGATGCAGCCAACAATGCTGATGCATATCTTTGTGCAAAAGAACCATGGCATGACAATCTCTGAATTTGAAAAGGTTACCCCAAGATGTACAAATTGCATACACCTTGCAGTAACCTTTATGAATTCCTCCCATTACATTTTGCTGAGTAGGACTGACATTTCTCCTTTCAAAAAGAGAAAAGACTTAGGAAATGAAGGACATGATTATGACACAAAATTATTTATTAAAAGGGAAAAGGAACAGATAAATCTTTAAGTAAGAAGGTTAAACTGCAAGAAAAAAACATCCTGACCTAACACTAAATTAATTTCAAAGTACCATCTTTATTATCTTTCACTTCTTTCCACTGTTTTGAAAATAATACGACACTATATTCTGAAAATGCATATGAGAGAGCAGAAAGGAGTATGTAAAGCATAAGCAGTAAAAAATATGCATTTAATGCCAGGTCAAGATGGACTAAGTTACACTTTTTATAGGTTCATAGGAGGTTACTAGGCTAGCAACCCTAGACCCTTTTTTATAAGCCTAGCCATGTTAATCCCAGATTGCTCCAATTGTCCTTGGTTAGATGGATGTACTTTACAGGTCCGTACCAACTACCCCTGTCCATGAGGGACATGGATGCCACCCCCAGGGTGAATTTGTGGTCCCCCATTCATTTGTCCAGGTTGTGCTTGAATAGGGTCATTGAGGAGCTCTGCTTCACATGAATTAGAAATTTATTCCAGAGCAGCTGCAATCTTTGGGAAACATACCTGTCTCACCAGCATGTTCTGCTAATGTCACTGGCAAGGGTGAGATGCCTAGAGCGAGTGACTCTAGTGCCATTTGTTTTGTGGATGTGCAGCATTTCCATCAAGTTGGGGTCAGAGACTGCCCTGTAGGCCAGGCACAAGATGTCTCTCAGTAGCCTGTATGATACAGAGTACAGTGACAAGGCTTGCAGTCTATCCACGTAGGTCATGGTTTGGTTGCACTGTATCTTCTTAGTGAGAAACCTCTGTAGTCTCTCCAGTTGCTGCAGGTGTCTGGTGAGATATATGCAGAAGGATGCATTGCATTCTATTAATGGTCTGGTTAAGATTGAGGAACATTGTAGTCTATCCGTGGTCTGATTAGGGTCGAGTAAGGCGGGATTATAACATCCTTAGACCTGGATGTGATGCCTTTATTTGAGATGCCCATTGTAGAAGGCTTTCCTTACCACTGTGGAAGCCTGGTGGTCAAAGTTCAGATTACTGTCAACCTGTGATCCCAGGTCTTGCACCAGTGGGTTTGAACTTAGAGGGGTGCTGTCAATATTGTAATTAGTGGGGAATTCCACTTTGACAAATGGGATAATAGTGCACTTTTTTGTATTCAGTTTTAGACCATGAATTTGGCACCGGTCATTTGTTTGTGTTAACCTGTCCAGTAATATGTTAACATCACTGAGGTAGTCAATATTTGCACCTGGTTTACAATCACCAGTGAACATAGTAAGCCAATGGCCATCTACTTTACCCTGGACTTCCAATAAAGAGATTCCAAATAGTAAAGGGCCCAGTACAGATCCTTGCAGCACGCTACTGGTAATGGGTCTACTGGTAGAGGTGGAGTCAGCAACTTTGACAGTATGTGTTCTGTTGGTGAGACACTTAGCTACTCATCTAGTGTTGTAAGGGTTAACACCTAGCTGGGAGAGTTTTTCAATGATTCCCATGTGGGGGATTGTGTCAAAGGCTTTGGCTATGTTCAAATCGGTGATATGCACTGTCTTACCTTCATCCAGGGCTTTGGTGACTTTCTTGAAAAAGTCTCCCAAGTTCTAAAAGCATGAGCTACCTTTAACAAAGCCAAACTGGGTTGGGTCTAGAGATTGATGGCTGCCTATGTCCTTGTTGATAAGGTCTATTGTGATCCTTTCTATGGCCTTGCAGAAGAGGCTGGTTAGACCTATGGGTCTATAGTTCCCAGGGTTGGTTGTTGGCCCCCTTTTATTCAACAGGATTACTGTTGCTGTTCTCCATTCTGGTGGTACAAAGCCAGTTCTTAGTCTATGGTTAAAGAGAATAGCAAGTGTCAGCTACGTCCTGTTTTAACTTGTTTAGTAAGCAACCTGTATGTTATTTAGTCCCATTCAGGCTGTGTTTTTTGCCCTGGAGAGTGCAGATATGACTTGATCTTTAGAGATATTAGGTAGAGAACTGGTGTCAAGTATGCTTTGGGGTATGGCTGGTGGGGATAGAGGGAGTGAAGTTTGCAACAAATCTGTCAGCTAGCAGGTTGGCAATTTCCTTTGGTATACTGTGAGTGGTACCATCTGCTACTAATTTTGCATATAGCTGGGCACTCCCTTTTAGATTTTGGATGTAGTTAAAGAATGCTTTATGATTGTCCTTGGCTAGGATGCTATTTTACCTTCATAATTGGATTTAGAGGACTTTACAAGATTTCTGATTTGCTTGTTCAGTCTGTGGATGAAATTCTTCCTCTGCAGAGAAGTTGCCTCTTTTTCTTGGACATCAGTTTCCTCCTTTTGTTATACAATCTGTTTATACTAGATGTCCACCAATGTGGCTTGTTTTTTTCAGGAGGGCCTGTTTTTAATCTAGTCAGGTATAGCTGAGTGGCGGTGGTGCACCTGTTAGCTTTGTCGGATCACAGCAAGAGGCTCTCCAATTCGATCTTTGGCTGGGGTGTCTTCTGTGTGGAGTCTGCATGTCCTCCCTGCAGTCAAGTGGGTTTCCTCCGGGTGCTCCGGTTTCCTCCCACATCCCCAAAGACATGCTGCAAGTGGATTGGACATGCTAAAATTGGCCCTGTGTGTGTGCCTTCTGTGGAAGGTTGGGCACCAGGCTGGCAACTCAACACCATAAAACTCCACTGCCAATCATGAGCGGACAAGGTGATCCACTGTGGTGACCCCTAACTGGGAAAAGCAGAGAGAGAGAGAGAGAGAGAGAGAGGTATAGCTGAGTCTATACAGTTGCTAAGATGATTATACAGAGCATTTGTGTATATCTCTTCATAGGAGTCATGATTGCAAGGGGTATAAAATTTTACCATCACTTAGTAGGCTGTAGTTTGCTTTGGAGAAGTTCCTTAGTATTTTTGTTCCTTTGGGGATGTGGGATTCAATAGTTACTTCAAATGAGACTGATTTATGGTCTAACCTTATCAGGGAGGGCATCACACAGGGGGCAGTGCAGTAAACACCCATGCTGATAAGTACTATGTCAACGAAATTAGAGCCCCTTGTGTGGATGCAGACTATCTGTTCCAGAGCATTTGGACTGACAAAGTCCAGGAACCTCTGGGCAAGCATGTTTGAGCTCATGTATGTTACTCAGTCGATGGAGGGATAATTGAAATCTCCCATGACTAAGGTGTTGGGCTGAGTGGCAAGTGACTCCAGTAAGTCCAGGTAGGCATTGTGCTTTTCTAGGTTTATAAAGGGGGACCTATAGCTATCAATGATGTGGTAGAGTATTTTGCCTATAGTTAATTGGGCATGGAGTTGTTCAAGAGATTTCTACTATTTGAGCAATCTGGAGGTGTACTTGACTTTAATAAAGATGGATACACCACCATCTTTGGTTCTTTCACACTCATTTTGAGGTCAGAATGTGTGGAAGGCATTGTAGCCTTACACAGCCATGTTGCTATCTGCAGCCTTGAACCATGTTTCAGTGACCACACAGACATCAGGATCTTCCAAGGTGTGGAGTGCTTCCAGGGAGTTCAGTTCCATGTTTAGACTCCTAACATTAAGCCACAGAACTCTGAGTTTGTCTTGAGTGGATTTTCCTATGTTGGAAATGTTGTCATTTTGATTTTGCCTAAAAAAGACACTATGGGGGAGGCAAGCACCTTAACCAGTACCCAAAAGTCTAGGGAAGACAAGTGCAGACCATCTCTGGCAAAGCAGTGTGGTCTGTCAACAATGCCTTCCTAGCTGACGAATACTGAATTGCACTGAAATGACACCAGAAGCTAAGCTAATTGTTGAAGTCAATCATTTTTTTATTTATATTGTGGCATCATCTTGGTAGAAATTAGAATGCTCTTAGGGCTAGGGTCATACCTGGAGGACATAATCTGAGAGTTCAGTAATGTTTGTCTTCATATAGTCCAGTAAGGTATGTCTCATGTCATTCACTCTATCATGGATTATGAGAGTCATAACAGTACTTACTGTTGAGTGACCTGAGTGCATGTGCAATCTGACAGATCCTGGCACCCAAAAGGCAGCCGACCGTGACATTCTCCTTGTCCGGCCTGGTGAGGGAACCATCTCTGTTTGTCTCTATGGAGTCTCTGTGACCAACACATAAGTTTTTGAAGTGTTTTGTCTTAGGGGCTTATTTGGTGAGACATCGGTATATGTGTTGTTATGTGCAGTGGTTTCTATACATGTTGAGGTGTGTGCAGATAATTTTTGCTTGGGAGGTCTCTGGTCTTTTGGTAGGCTCCTAGTGAGTACCTCCATGTATGTGGGTTTATGTGTTGTGTCCTGAATTTGTGTGAGAGGTGAATGCATGAACTGACAACCTGCTTGATGTCTTGTTTTTTGTTACGTGAGAGTATTGTTCCAAATTGATAGTGTAATTACATCTCTCACATATGGAATTTGTTTGTTTCATGTCTACATGGTTGCCAGTATACATGAGGCAATTGCTACATTGCCTCAGGATGCCCAAGCCAATTAGGTGGGCTGGAGAAATGGTGGGAAAGTGACCATCCATAATGGCAGGTTTATACTGTGGTACTGTTGTTGAGTGGGTAACTTAAATCAGTTTATGATGTAGGAATAACAGAGGGGCTTATTCTGTTGACGGTTTAGGGTGAAGAGCTGAAAGCTGCTCAGTGTGCAACTGAGTTGCCTACATAGCAACAAAGGGCTTGGCAGGGTTTTACTGGCAGATGACTAGGGGAAATTTAAGTGTGATATACAACAATGCACAAATGCGATGCTTGAATACAGGCAAAATTCAACAGTTTTAAGACAAACTACCAATGGGAAAGCCCAAAACCGAGCCTTTCTCCAACAATCCCCAACTCACATGGATCCTGAGCTACACACTTCTGCCATAGGAGTGCAGTGAGGCCCTCTTAATGTAAGATTGCTAGAGCACAGTGATACCAAACAGACAAGATTCAGCAACTCTGAATCTAACGTATGCTACATAAAGCAGTAGTATAGAAAAAAGTGCAGACACGATCAGCAAAAATGAAGCAGCAATTCAAATAAATACAGCTAAAAAGTGCAATACATGCTTTAAATATACATATTTTCAATTGTTTACAGTGGATACGTTAGATTTCAGTTCAGATGCACTCTAGATCTCTGGCTAAAGTCACCAAACTTTGAGCAGCTTTTGTTAAATGATAGCAACCCCTTGCAAATGTGAGGCTTAAATAGAGGCAAAATTCAGCAGTTTTAAAACAAATTACTAATGGGAAAGCCCAAGAATAAGCCTTTCATCAGCAATCCCCCACTCAGATGGAACCCGAGCTACACACGTCTGCCACAAGGGTGCAGGTAGGCCCTCTTAATGTAAGATGGCTTGTTTAGAGCACAGTGATACCAAACAGTCAAGATTCAGCAAGTCTGAATCAAGCCTATGCTATATAAAGCAGAAGTACAGAATTTCAAAGTGCAGAAAAAAAATGAAATGCAGACACAATCAGCAAAAATAAGCAATGATTCAACTAAATACACTTAACAAAGTGTAATACAGGCTTTAAATATGCTTATTTTTCAGTTGTTTGCAGTGGATGCCTTGGATTTCAGTTTAGATGCACCCCAGATCTCCGGCTGAAGTCACCAAACTCTGAGCAGCTCCAGTTAACTTAGAGCAAACCCTCGCAAACACAAGGCTTAAATGCAGGCAAAATTTAACAGTTTTAAGACAAACTACCAATGAGAAGGTCCAAACTGAGTCTTTCTCTAGCAATCCCCAACTCAGATGAAACCTAAACTACACACTACTGCCACAAGTGTGCAGGAAGGCCCCCTTCACAGTGATAGCAAACAGTCAAGATTCAGCAAGTCTGAATCTAGCCTATGCTTTATGAGGCAGTAGTACAAAATTTCAAAGTGCAGAAAAAAATGAAATGCAGACACAGTCAGCAAAATTGAAGCAGTAATTCAAATAAATGCAGTTAATAAATAAAGTTCAATACAGGCTTTAAATATACTTGTTTCAGTTGTTTGCAGTGGATGCCTTGGATTTCAGTTCAGATGTACTCCAGATTTCTAACAACAATGCACAAACGAAAAACAGTTGAAGCACAATATCCACAGACAGACGAACCAGAACTCAATAAGAGATTACTTCTAAAATAACAAGCGTTTAATTAATCCAAGTACAATGTTAGCGCTTTCGGCTAAATCAAGTATTTAGCCTTCTTCAGACAAACAGCGGAATCAAAAGTTACATTGCTTGAAATACATTATTACAACCAATTAAAATAAAGTGCATTTACGATTGTATGTTGCTATAGTTACATTAAAGCAAGATGAAACTTTACGTGTATTTGGTCTCAAATGCAGTTAAAGTGCTATGACTAGCAATACGCTATATATTTAAAAACATCCCTTATTACAAAATGATACCTTACACAATTTAGACTCAAATATAAATAAAATGTTATGTTAAACAGTCCAATGAATATTATAAAAAACCTTTCGTTCTACAAATATCCTTGTTAGTACATTAACCATATGTCGAATACCAGATACATTTAGTTCTTACCAAGTCAATCTTTCTTACAGTTTACTTTATCGACTTGTAAGAAATGTAATAAGGTTCAACATAAAAAGAAAAATTGATAAAAATAAATAAAAACTATGTAGAAGACCCAGCTCTCCGAAATACTATAACATGCATGCTGTAAATTGATTTACTACACAACTGCTAGTTGACTTACCCTACCTTGTGAATGAGAAATGTGAAGTACAAGTGTAACTTTTGTACAATGAGAAACAAGATGTTGACTTGTTTACTACGCTAAATGAAAAAAATGCTTGAAAATTGTTATCTATTATAAGATAACCATTTCAACACACATTTGATCGATAAATTATCATTGATCCCTGGTAACAAATGTGCTCTTGTTCTAATTTGCCACATTAGCTCATCCATCTCCAGCCTTATTTGCCAAGGACCTCCCCTTATGTCTGGCGTTCTTTGTTGAACTACAACAAAGCTGAAAGAATGTGCTATGTTGTCCTTAATGTGTCTAAATAGAGCATTGTTTTCATCTTTTCTATTGATTGCATATATATGCTCGTATATTCTGGTCTTAATTCTACGCTCAGTCTTACCAATGTAAAAGGCTTTACATTGGTTACACAGAGCGACATATACCACAGATTTGGTTTCACAATTATAATGATTGTCAATTTTATATGTCTTATCCATGATAGTAAATTCTGAGCCTGTTTTGAGAAATTTACATTGTGCACAAGCACCACACTTATACATCCCTTTGGGGCGTTGAGAAGTAGATTTTCTTGGTGCTCGCTCCAAAATGGCTTTTAAATTTAAGCCTCTCCTATATGTCAATTTAGGTTTGTCACCTAATAGAGAGGAAAGAGTACTATCATGGTTAATTACATCCCAGTTCTTATTGAGAATTTCTTTGATTTTATGGAAATCTAATGAAAAGAATGTAAAAAGATACCCTATAATTGATGTCATTCTGTCCATCCTCCTAAACAAATTTGTATGGATGGATACATTTCCATAGATGGAAACCTCCTCATTAGTTATTTTCCTGGCAATTTTGTTACAAAGGAGAGGGAAAAATTGACCCGTCTTCCGTTTGTTTATTACCTCCAAAACAATGTTTTCTATCAGGGTGCATGGGTAACCCCTTGCTAGAAACATGTTTTTCAGTTTATTACATTCGCGCTGGAAATCATCTTCCTCTGTAATCATACGTGATGCCCTGACTAGCTGACCCTTTACCACCGATCTTTTTTGGTGGTAGGGATGGCTACTAGAGAAATGCAACAAACTATTGGAATACGTAGGTTTTCGATATATGTTGCTTTTTAATCTCTGATTACCAGCATCCTTTGTGAGAAGTATGTCCAAATAATTGATCTCGTTCTCTTCTATACTGAAAGTAAATTCCAAAAAATTGGTCATGTTAGTCATTCGTTCAATGAAATTGGGAATAAGTTCCTTGTCCCCCTTCCATATACAAAAAATGTCATCCTGGTACCTAGTATACCAGGAGACATATTGTTTAAACATAACTTCTTTAAATAGGAGTTCCCTTTCCCAATATGCTAATACCACGTTGGCAAATGAACCCCCACAGGGGGAACCCATGGCTACACCCGAAGTTTGAAGGTAGAAACTATTCTCAAAGACAAAAAAATTATTTGCCAAAACTAGCTCCAGAAGTGTTTCAGTTAGATATATAATATTATCTTCGACTTTTTTGGCAATCATGAATTCCCTCACCCAACTAAGACCTGTATCCTGTGGTATAACTGTGTACAGGTCCTTGATGTCAATTGTGAGGAAAACCATATCTGTGGCATATTCGATTTCACTTATGTTTCTCAGAAAAGACCAGGAATCTTTACAAATATGTGCCTCCTGTGCTAGTAAAGGTTTTATTATACTATCCACAAGTTTGGCACAAGCATATGTAGCCGAACCCCTCCCATCAACGATTGGCCTGAATGGCAGTTCATTTACTTGTTTATGTAACTTGGGTGTGCCAAAAAAGGCTGGGATTCTCGGGGCCGGCATTTGCAAATATTTGTATTTTTCTGGATCAATGAACCCTTCCATAAGAAGGTCATGTAGTGTGTTGTTGATTTTACTATAAGCAACATATATTTCATTACGGGTAACTTCCTTGTACGCTGATGTATCCAAGTGTCTCATCATGTACTCCACATATTTGAAATGATCCATTAATACTACCCCCCCCACCCTTGTCAGGTTTCATGACACGGATTCTACAATCCCTTAGAAGCTGGAGAAAATCCCACTCTAATGTGGTCATGTTGTGGACGTCTCTTTGATTAATATACATGATCTGTTTTTTTATTGCCCAGAGATCTATTTCACACATTTTCTCGAACACTGCTAAAATAGGGTGGAGAGGTGGATTATATGTACTTGAAACCCTTAGAGGATTCAGTATTTCTGTGTTGTTACCTAGTAATGAATTTAAATTAAGTTTTCTGACAAAAACCTTCAAATCCACAAGTATTTTCCCTATGTCCATATGTTGCCCTGGAACAAAGGACAAATCCTTTGCAAAAAAATCGACAATGTCCTGGTGGATGTCAATCACTGAGCGTAGAATTAAGACCAGAATATACGAGCATATATATGCAATCAATAGAAAAGATGAAAACAATGCTCTATTTAGACACATTAAGGACAACATAGCACATTCTTTCAGCTTTGTTGTAGTTCAACAAAGAACGCCAGACATAAGGGGAGGTCCTTGGCAAATAAGGCTGGAGATGGATGAGCTAATGTGGCAAATTAGAACAAGAGCACATTTGTTACCAGGGATCAATGATAATTTATCGATCAAATGTGTGTTGAAATGGTTATCTTATAATAGATAACAATTTTCAAGCATTTTTTTCATTTAGCGTAGTAAACAAGTCAACATCTTGTTTCTGATTGTACAAAAGTTACACTTGTACTTCACATTTCTCATTCACAAGGTAGGGTAAGTCAACTAGCAGTTGTGTAGTAAATCAATTTACAGCATGCATGTTATAGTATTTCGGAGAGCTGGGTCTTCTACATAGTTTTTATTTATTTTTATCAATTTTTCTTTTATGTTGAACCTTATTACATTTCTTACAAGTCGATAAAGTAAACTGTAAGAAAGATTGACTTGGTAAGAACTAAATGTATCTGGTATTCGACATATGGTTAATGTACTAACAAGGATATTTGTAGAACGAAAGGTTTTTTATAATATTCATTGGACTGTTTAACATAACATTTTATTTATATTTGAGTCTAAATTGTGTAAGGTATCATTTTGTAATAAGGGATGTTTTTAAATATATAGCGTATTGCTAGTCATAGCACTTTAACTGCATTTGAGACCAAATACACGTAAAGTTTCATCTTGCTTTAATGTAACTATAGCAACATACAATCGTAAATGCACTTTATTTTAATTGGTTGTAATAATGTATTTCAAGCAATGTAACTTTTGATTCCGCTGTTTGTCTGAAGAAGGCTAAATACTTGATTTAGCCGAAAGCGCTAACATTGTACTTGGATTAATTAAACGCTTGTTATTTTAGAAGTAATCTCTTATTGAGTTCTGGTTCGTCTATCTGTGGATATTGTGCTTCAACTGTTTTTCGTTTGTGCATTGTTGTTTCAAATGGCGAGTGGAACCGGAGATACTTCGTTGGTTTTAACTACACAGCGGAATGTTTGTGACAAAGAAGCGGACAGTTCTAATAATAATTTAACCACTCTAGTGGAATTACTATTGGGTAGAGTGGATGCTCTCACACAAAAAGTCGAAGCAATGTCAGCGTTGACTTCCACTCAAGAAAATAGACCTTTCGGTATGACTACATTGCAACAGAGTGATAGTGATTTTTCCATCCCGAATGGGCAGCAATCACCTGTAAACGGAACATCAAATTTTGGACTTATTCCAACTGATGGAGGTGCATCGGGCTCAAGTGAGCAGTTCCGTTCTGGATTTACACCGACTGGGGTACTACATTCAGGTAATAACAATGTTAATCCCAGTACTAATACTAACAACTCATTAAATTCTAATAAGCAAGGAATACCAACTATGGCTGACTTTCTGGTTAATAATAATTTTTTCAGCCAGGGATACAGACCATGTATTGAACCTAATACCAACCAAATAGCCGAAGCTAATTCACTAGGTGACAAGATCGATGAATTTGATAAGTTGTACAAATATAAAAAGTTGCAGCTGGAGGTCGCATACCTTAATGAGTGTGTTAAAAACAAGATTGTTCCTAAAGGTTTGCGACAATGGCGTTTTCCATCTGGGTTGGTTGAAAATTCCCCTTTCCACCAAGAACTTTTAGGTTTATTTGATCGACAGGGTATCGAATTCCTGCAGGCCCTCATGGCCTTCTATTCTAAGGACATTGGGGTTCTAGCATCAGAATTAGATGCCCTTGAGAAAAACATTACATCTGACAGTCAATTCTTGCGATATAAATATGATTACTGTCGCATTTTCTCCAGTATCGAAGCAAGTATGGAGAAATTATTATTCACTAAAAAGAAAAAACTAGGTAGAGACTTAACCGATTATGCCAACAAAACTGCCTATCCCAGGCCTACTAGTAAAACATATGTTGCCCAAAGTGAAACCATCAACCAGACTGGGCAAAACAGTAATGTTTCCTCAGCGGTCAATACTAACAATGTGAATAATCAAGAAGATCCACCTGTACAAAGACAAGGTTCTAGAAGGAGCCCAAGGCTGAATAACAACAACAGTAATGCAAATAACTTGAATCAGGCAAATGCAATAGCACATGATTCAAGAGATGACAATCAGGCACAGGGCCAATTTTCAGGGGATTTTAACCAACAAGATGACCAGGATTTTCACCAGGCCAACAAAACTCGGGCCACCAACCGTATGAGAACCCAAACGGGGAACAACACAAGGAACAAGAGACGAGGGGGGAGGAGGAGATGATCCACATCCCCACATTTGGCTCGGAACCAAGAATTCTAAAAAGCTCTAACAATGACTTTATGGTGTATAATTATACGCTCATTGACATCCACCAGGACATTATCGATTTTTTTGCAAAGGATTTGTCCTTTGTTCCAGGGCAACATATGGACATAGGGAAAATACTTGTGGATTTGAAGGTTTTTGTCAGAAAACTTAATTTAAATTCATTACTAGGTAACAACACAGAAATACTGAATCCTCTAAGGGTTTCAAGTACATATAATCCACCTCTCCACCCTATTTTAGCAGTGTTCGAGAAAATGTGTGAAATAGATCTCTGGGCAATAAAAAACCAGATCATGTATATTAATCAAAGAGACGTCCACAACATGACCACATTAGAGTGGGATTTTCTCCAGCTTCTAAGGGATTGTAGAATCCGTGTCATGAAACCTGACAAGGGTGGGGGGGTAGTATTAATGGATCATTTCAAATATGTGGAGTACATGATGAGACACTTGGATACATCAGCGTACAAGGAAGTTACCAGTAATGAAATATATGTTGCTTATAGTAAAATCAACAACACACTACATGACCTTCTTATGGAAGGGTTCATTGATCCAGAAAAATACAAATATTTGCAAATGCGGCCCGAGAATTCCAGCCTTTTGGCACACCCAAGTTACATAAACAAGTAAATGAACCGCCATTCAGGCCAATCGTTGATGGGAGGGGTTCGGCTACATATGCTTGTGCCAAACTTGTGGATAGTATAATAAAACCTTTACTAGCACAGGAGGCACATATTTGTAAAGATTCCTGGTCTTTTCTGAGAAACATAAGTGAAATCGAATATGCCACAGATATGGTTTTCCTCACAATTGACATCAAGGACCTGTACACAGTTATACCACAGGATACAGGTCTTAGTTGGGTGAGGGAATTCATGATTGCCAAAAAGTCGAAGATAATATTATATATCTAACTGAAACACTTCTGGAGCTAGTTTTGGCAAATAATTTTTTTGTCTTTGAGAATAGTTTCTACCTTCAAACTTCGGGTGTAGCCATGGGTTCCCCTTGTGGGGGTTCATTTGCCAACGTGGTATTAGCATATTGGGAAAGGGAACTCCTATTTAAAGAAGTTATGTTTAAACAATATGTCTCCTGGTATACTAGGTACCAGGATGACATTTTTTGTATATGGAAGGGGGACAAGGAACTTATTCCCAATTTCATTGAACGAATGACTAACATGACCAATTTTTTGGAATTTACTTTCAGTATAGAAGAGAACGAGATCAATTATTTGGACATACTTCTCACAAAGGATGCTGGTAATCAGAGATTAAAAAGCAACATATATCGAAAACCTACGTATTCCAATAGTTTGTTGCATTTCTCTAGTAGCCATCCCTACCACCAAAAAAGATCGGTGGTAAAGGGTCAGCTAGTCAGGGCATCACGTATGATTACAGAGGAAGATGATTTCCAGCGCGAATGTAATAAACTGAAAAACATGTTTCTAGCAAGGGGTTACCCATGCACCCTGATAGAAAACATTGTTTTGGAGGTAATAAACAAACGGAAGACGGGTCAATTTTTCCCTCTCCTTTGTAACAAAATTGCCAGTAAAATAACTAATGAGGAGGTTTCCATCTATGGAAATGTATCCATCCATACAAATTTGTTTAGGGAGGATGGACAGAATGACATCAATTATAGGGTATCTTTTTTACATTCTTTTTCATTAGATTTCCATAAAATCAAAGAAATTCTCAATAAGAACTGGGATGTAATTAACCATGATAGTACTCTTTCCTCTCTATTAGGTGACAAACCTAAATTGACATATAGGAGAGGCTTAAATTTAAAAGCCATTTTGGAGCGAGCACCAAGAAAATCTACTTCTCAACGCCCCAAAGGGATGTATAAGTGTGGTGCTTGTGCACAATGTAAATTTCTCAAAACAGGCTCAGAATTTACTATCATGGATAAGACATATAAAATTGACAATCATTATAATTGTGAAACCAAATCTGTGGTATATGTCGCTCTGTGTAACCAATGTAAAGCCTTTTACATTGGTAAGACTGAGCGTAGAATTAAGACCAGAATATACGAGCATATATATGCAATCAATAGAAAAGATGAAAACAATGCTCTATTTAGACACATTAAGGACAACATAGCACATTCTTTCAGCTTTGTTGTAGTTCAACAAAGAACGCCAGACATAAGGGGAGGTCCTTGGCAAATAAGGCTGGAGATGGATGAGCTAATGTGGCAAATTAGAACAAGAGCACATTTGTTACCAGGGATCAATGATAATTTATCGATCAAATGTGTGTTGAAATGGTTATCTTATAATAGATAACAATTTTCAAGCATTTTTTTCATTTAGCGTAGTAAACAAGTCAACATCTTGTTTCTGATTGTACAAAAGTTACACTTGTACTTCACATTTCTCATTCACAAGGTAGGGTAAGTCAACTAGCAGTTGTGTAGTAAATCAATTTACAGCATGCATGTTATAGTATTTCGGAGAGCTGGGTCTTCTACATAGTTTTTATTTATTTTTATCAATTTTTCTTTTTATGTTGAACCTTATTACATTTCTTACAAGTCGATAAAGTAAACTGTAAGAAAGATTGACTTGGTAAGAACTAAATGTATCTGGTATTCGACATATGGTTAATGTACTAACAAGGATATTTGTAGAACGAAAGGTTTTTTATAATATTCATTGGACTGTTTAACATAACATTTTATTTATATTTGAGTCTAAATTGTGTAAGGTATCATTTTGTAATAAGGGATGTTTTTAAATATATAGCGTATTGCTAGTCATAGCACTTTGCATTTGAGACCAAATACACGTAAAGTTTCATCTTGCTTTAATGTAACTATAGCAACATACAATCGTAAATGCACTTTATTTTAATTGGTTGTAATAATGTATTTCAAGCAATGTAACTTTTGATTCCGCTGTTTGTCTGAAGAAGGCTAAATACTTGATTTAGCCGAAAGCGCTAACATTGTACTTGGATTAATTAAACGCTTGTTATTTTAGAAGTAATCTCTTATTGAGTTCTGGTTCGTCTATCTGTGGATATTGTGCTTCAACTGTTTTTCGTTTGTGCATTGTTGTTTCAAATGGCGAGTGGAACCGGAGATACTTCGTTGGTTTTAACTACACAGCGGAATGTTTGTGACAAAGAAGCGGACAGTTCTAATAATAATTTAACCACTCTAGTGGAATTACTATTGGGTAGAGTGGATGCTCTTACACAAAAAGTCGACGCAATGTCAGCGTTGACTTCCACTCAAGAAAATAGACCTTTCGGTATGACTACATTGCAACAGAGTGATAGTGATTTTTCCATCCCGAATGGGCAGCAATCACCTGTAAACGGAACATCAAATTTTGGACTTATTCCAACTGATGGAGGTGCATCGGGCTCAAGTGAGCAGTTCCGTTCTGGATTTACACCGACTGGGGTACTACATTCAGGTAATAACAATGTTAATCCCAGTACTAATACTAACAACTCATTAAATTCTAATAAGCAAGGAATACCAACTATGGCTGACTTTCTGGTTAATAATAATTTTTTCAGCCAGGGATACAGACCATGTATTGAACCTAATACCAACCAAATAGCCGAAGCTAATTCACTAGGTGACAAGATCGATGAATTTGATAACAAGTTGTACAAATATAAAAAGTTGCAGCTGGAGGTCGCATACCTTAATGAGTGTGTTAAAAACAAGATTGTTCCTAAAGGTTTGCGACAATGGCGTTTTCCATCTGGGTTGGTTGAAAATTCCCCTTTCCACCAAGAACTTTTAGGTTTATTTGATCGACAGGGTATCGAATTCCTGCAGGCCCTCATGGCCTTCTATTCTAAGGACATTGGGGTTCTAGCGTCAGAATTAGATGCCCTTGAGAAAAACATTACATCTGACAGTCAATTCTTGCGATATAAATATGATTACTGTCGCATTTTCTCCAGTATCGAAGCAAGTATGGAGAAATTATTATTCACTAAAAAGAAAAAACTAGGTAGAGACTTAACCGATTATGCCAACAAAACTGCCTATCCCAGGCCTACTAGTAAAACATATGTTGCCCAAAGTGAAACCATCAACCAGACTGGGCAAAACAGTAATGTTTCCTCAGCGGTCAATACTAACAATGTGAATAATCAAGAAGATCCACCTGTACAAAGACAAGGTTCTAGAAGGAGCCCAAGGCTGAATAACAACAACAGTAATGCAAATAACTTGAATCAGGCAAATGCAATAGCACATGATTCAAGAGATGACAATCAGGCACAGGGCCAATTTTCAGGGGATTTTAACCAACAAGATGACCAGGATTTTCACCAGGCCAACAAAACTCGGGCCACCAACCGTATGAGAACCCAAACGGGGAACAACACGAGGAACAAGAGACGATGGGGGAGGAGGAGATGATCCACATCCCCACATTTGGCTCGGAACCAAGAATTCTAAAAAGCTCTAACAATGACTTTATGGTGTATAATTATACGCTCATTGACATCCACCAGGACACTGTCGATTTTTTTGCAAAGGATTTGTCCTTTGTTCCAGGGCAACATATGGACATAGGGAAAATACTTGTGGATTTGAAGGTTTTTGTCAGAAAACTTAATTTAAATTCATTACTAGGTAACAACACAGAAATACTGAATCCTCTAAGGGTTTCAAGTACATATAATCCACCTCTCCACCCTATTTTAGCAGTGTTCGAGAAAATGTGTGAAATAGATCTCTGGGCAATAAAAAACCAGATCATGTATATTAATCAAAGAGACGTCCACAACATGACCACATTAGAGTGGGATTTTCTCCAGCTTCTAAGGGATTGTAGAATCCGTGTCATGAAACCTGACAAGGGTGGGGGGGTAGTATTAATGGATCATTTCAAATATGTGGAGTACATGATGAGACACTTGGATACATCAGCGTACAAGGAAGTTACCCGTAATGAAATATATGTTGCTTATAGTAAAATCAACAACACACTACATGACCTTCTTATGGAAGGGTTCATTGATCCAGAAAAATACAAATATTTGCAAATGCCGGCCCCGAGAATCCCAGCCTTTTTTGGCACACCCAAGTTACATAAACAAGTAAATGAACCGCCATTCAGGCCAATCGTTGATGGGAGGGGTTCGGCTACATATGCTTGTGCCAAACTTGTGGATAGTATAATAAAACCTTTACTAGCACAGGAGGCACATATTTGTAAAGATTCCTGGTCTTTTCTGAGAAACATAAGTGAAATCGAATATGCCACAGATATGGTTTTCCTCACAATTGACATCAAGGACCTGTACACAGTTATACCACAGGATACAGGTCTTAGTTGGGTGAGGGAATTCATGATTGCCAAAAAAGTCGAAGATAATATTATATATCTAACTGAAACACTTCTGGAGCTAGTTTTGGCAAATAATTTTTTTGTCTTTGAGAATAGTTTCTACCTTCAGACTTCGAGTGTAGCCATGGGTTCCCCTTGTGGGGGTTCATTTGCCAACGTGGTATTAGCATATTGGGAAAGGGAACTCCTATTTAAAGAAGTTATGTTTAAACAATATGTCTCCTGGTATACTAGGTACCAGGATGACATTTTTTGTATATGGAAGGGGGACAAGGAACTTATTCCCAATTTCATTGAACGAATGACTAACATGACCAATTTTTTGGAATTTACTTTCAGTATAGAAGAGAACGAGATCAATTATTTGGACATACTTCTCACAAAGGATGCTGGTAATCAGAGATTAAAAGCAACATATATCGAAAACCTACGTATTCCAATAGTTTGTTGCATTTCTCTAGTAGCCATCCCTACCACCAAAAAAGATCGGTGGTAAAGGGTCAGCTAGTCAGGGCATCACGTATGATTACAGAGGAAGATGATTTCCAGCGCGAATGTAATAAACTGAAAAACATGTTTCTAGCAAGGGGTTACCCATGCACCCTGATAGAAAACATTGTTTTGGAGGTAATAAACAAACGGAAGACGGGTCAATTTTTCCCTCTCCTTTGTAACAAAATTGCCAGGAAAATAACTAATGAGGAGGTTTCCATCTATGGAAATGTATCCATCCATACAAATTTGTTTAGGGAGGATGGACAGAATGACATCAATTATAGGGTATCTTTTTTACATTCTTTTTCATTAGATTTCCATAAAATCAAAGAAATTCTCAATAAGAACTGGGATGTAATTAACCATGATAGTACTCTTTCCTCTCTATTAGGTGACAAACCTAAATTGACATATAGGAGAGGCTTAAATTTAAAAGCCATTTTGGAGCGAGCACCAAGAAAATCTACTTCTCAACGCCCCAAAGGGATGTATAAGTGTGGTGCTTGTGCACAATGTAAATTTCTCAAAACAGGCTCAGAATTTACTATCATGGATAAGACATATAAAATTGACAATCATTATAATTGTGAAACCAAATCTGTGGTATATGTCGCTCTGTGTAACCAATGTAAAGCCTTTTACATTGATAAGACTGAGCGTAGAATTAAGACCAGAATATACGAGCATATATATGCAATCAATAGAAAAGATGAAAACAATGCTCTATTTAGACACATTAAGGACAACATAGCACATTCTTTCAGCTTTGTTGTAGTTCAACAAAGAACGCCAGACATAAGGGGAGGTCCTTGGCAAATAAGGCTGGAGATGGATGAGCTAATGTGGCAAATTAGAACAAGAGCACATTTGTTACCAGGGATCAATGATAATTTATCGATCAAATGTGTGTTGAAATGGTTATCTTATAATAGATAACAATTTTCAAGCATTTTTTTCATTTAGCGTAGTAAACAAGTCAACATCTTGTTTCTGATTGTACAAAAGTTACACTTGTACTTCACATTTCTCATTCACAAGGTAGGGTAAGTCAACTAGCAGTTGTGTAGTAAATCAATTTACAGCATGCATGTTATAGTATTTCGGAGAGCTGGGTCTTCTACATAGTTTTTATTTATTTTTATCAATTTTTCTTTTTATGTTGAACCTTATTACATTTCTTACAAGTCGATAAAGTAAACTGTAAGAAAGATTGACTTGGAAAGAACTAAATGTATCTGGTATTCGACATATGGTTAATGTACTAACAAGGATATTTGTAGAACGAAAGGTTTTTTATAATATTCATTGGACTGTTTAACATACCATTTTATTTATATTTGAGTCTAAATTGTGTAAGGTATCATTTTGTAATAAGGGATGTTTTTAAATATATAGCGTATTGCTAGTCATAGCACTTTAACTGCATTTGAGACCAAATACACGTAAAGTTTCATCTTGCTTTAATGTAACTATAGCAACATACAATCGTAAATGCACTTTATTTTAATTGGTTGTAATAATGTATTTCAAGCAATGTAACTTTTGATTCCGCTGTTTGTCTGAAGAAGGCTAAATACTTGATTTAGCCGAAAGCGCTAACATTGTACTTGGATTAATTAAACGCTTGTTATTTTAGAAGTAATCTCTTATTGAGTTCTGGTTCGTCTATCTGTGGATATTGTACTCCAGATTTCTGGCTAAAGTCACCAAACTCTGAGCAGCTCTGGTTTTATGCTGGTATGAATGACAAGAAGAAGAAAATGCTAGTAGAGGTGATGATTAAGACACTGGAAGAGCAAACAGAAAGTGATGATACACATAGAAATTATACAAAAATCATATGAAAAAGATCAAATGATTGCAGATTAAATAGGCTTTGATTTGCAGATGTTTTTGTGTATGCATGCCTGCTTGGGTAGTGCTGCATTCGGAAATGTAGGAGACATGTGGGGGGGTGGGGGGTGGAAGCCTTGGAAAGGAAGTGTAAGACTAGAGTTTAGGGTTGAAAGAGAAGTGTGTGAGTTTCTTTGAAGTGTAGGTATTTATAGTCTGGGTAGGGAGGAAGCTGGCCTCTTTGTCATGGGTGTTTGGTGCTCAAAGTAGCCCACTTGCCAATGCCTAAGCAACCTGATTAGTGTTAATATGGGGTAGGTATTTTGAGTAGTTAACAAAAAGGGTACTTGCGTATTATTATCGCAACCAGGAGAGAAAGCCGCACTACTGACATCTTTTAAATGAAATTAAAGTGAATAACATCTTTGTAAAAGATTTTGCAGACCTCTGTGGCTTTGTCTATATTTGACACAATGGAAAATCATTTTTTTTTCATTTGTATTTCTCAGTCACAGTAGATGAGTATCCATTTAAGCGTTTACGTGTGCATGCATTGCATGTTTTTTGACAGACCACTTAAACTATTAAGTACTGCAAGTACTGACGAGAAATCTGTAAATTATGATGAAGTAATTCATCACATCATCTACTTGCTACGCACACTATGATGCGTGAATGAAAGCTGAGCAATCTGATCTGACAGTTACAAGAACTTGCTTTACAAACACAGTCCTTATGTAGGAAATTCGAAATTGATGTCCATAAAGGTCTGCAGTACTGTGGCTAGATGAGCACACAGGAGTTCAACTTTTATTCCTTGCATGCATGACCAGAACATTGTGACACTGCCTTCACAGAGGTGTTTTCACAGGGTTCAAAGGAGGTGGGCTACATGACTTCTGCTTACACATGGCTAACCCTACTATACTGACATAGAATGCAGCATTCCTCCTATGAAAAGGAGTGCGTATCCCATCATGGCGTCTGTCACTACTGTGCTGCTGTAATTGTAACAAGTTCTAAGTATGCACAGAATTGTGACAGTTTGCCCTCCTGCTTGCATGGTACATGTTATGAAATTTAAATGTAGTAAGGAGTGTCATATTCTCATCCCAAGAAACTTTCACTACATATCTTGAGAGGAGTACGGCTCAGAAACAAGCCGTTTGTCCTGTTCGGAATCTGGTTGCCATAATACGTAAGTACCAAAAAAAGAAATACAGCAATGCAAGCAAATCATAGTATATCAATGTCTATATATCTATATCTATTTACTGTATATATAGATGCAAAAACATTAGAGAGGTGTCTGTTTTATTTTTTTAGTTCCACTTCCCATTTTTGAGGTTTTGCAAATTCGAGATTCTGGTTTCGGGCTTATGAATTTTGAGTTTACAGAACTTCGGTCATGTGAAGGGGAACTATATATATATATATAGTTCCACTTTAAATCATCGAATGTTCAGAACATTGATGTTCTGATCATCGAGACCAGAACATCGATGTTCAGAACATCAAAGGTTTAAAGTGGAAGTGCCAGGTAAGTGAAAACGTAGACTTGTGGGTGTGTATGCAGGGCAGCAAGGTGCCCTGCATGTTTTGTGTGTGTGTGTGTGTGTGTGTGTGTGTGTGTGTGTGTGTGTGTGTGTGTGTGTGTGTGTGTGTGTGTGTGTGTGTGCCATCTGAGTGTTGGCATTGCAGGTAGAGTACGGGAAATCTCCCGTTTAGCGCTACAGCATATAGCAGTAAATGGGAGATTTCCCTTACCCCACTGTAGTGCGATCTCGGAGTTGGAATTTTAAAGTAGAGGGATATGGGGGGTGCAGGGGGGCGAAGCCCCCTTGCATAACATATTTTTTGTAATTTATTTGGTGTTTGTGTGGTTTATTTTGAAACTTCAATGTTCTGAACATCGATGTTCTGGTATCGATGATTAGAACGTCGATGTTCTGAACATTCGATGTTTCAAAGTGAATCTATATATATACGTAGATACATAGATATAGATATAAATATAAAAGTGTGTGTCTGTGTAGAAGCTCAAAAGCTGCTCTTCTCCTTTAAACTTTTTTTTTTTTTTTTGCAGGGGAGGCAAGCCCCCTTTCACCCCTGATGTGAGAAGCAAACCTCCCACACCTCCCAAACTTATATATCAAATGTGAGATGACCATATCTCTGAGGAAATAAGTATTTCAAACAATGACCATCTTGGTATATATAAGACCATTCTTTTAGCCATTCACTCTCCATGTTTTGGGATTCACTCTAGTGGATCCTCACATTTCAAATGGTTACCACCACTGCAACAAATGATATAAAAAATATAGAATAAACCACACAGAATGAAATAGATGAACCTAATTAAATTAATTATGGTACTACAGAATTTTGTCCTGACTTTTTAAATTGCTTGTTTTGCCAATATCTGCAGATATTTCAGTGTTTATGATATTTCTCTTCTATTGTCACTTTAAATGCTGATTTCTGTTGGACTACTTGTATTTATATTGCTGCTATGGTAATTAATTGAATTATTGATGTAGATAAGGTTTATTGTTTTATTGTACATGTGATTTAAGGTGCTGTTTTTTTGTGAAAATTATCCCTTGAAGGTGAAAGGCCAAAGTACCTGGTGGTTAATCTACTTCGTTTTGTGTTCTTTATTCTACATTTCAAATGGTTACTCTACACACACACACACACACACACACACACACACACACACACACATATATATATATATATATATATATATATATATATATATATATTAAATAACTGCAAAAATAACAAAGAAGAAACTTAAATATCAAAGCAAAAAACTTCAACAACAGTTAGGCATTGGAAATAAAAAGGCAGGCAGGAACTGGTAGTCTTTTTAGCGCTTTTGTTCTTTAATCATCATAGAACTTCATCAGAAAAATTATATCAGGTAAGTATGTATGAGTTTAAATAGCTCCGCTAAGTAATAAAGCATGAAGGCTACCAATAACAAAGTGTGAAACAAACTCAAAGTACACAATTTAAACTGAAAACACCAATAGGAAAATGTAAACATGATTATAGAATAAATTAAAAAAAAAAACCAGATCAACAGGTTTTCACACATGCCATTGTAATGCACACTTTAGATTTAAGTTATCA
This sequence comes from Protopterus annectens, assembly GCF_019279795.1. Taxonomy (NCBI): domain Eukaryota; kingdom Metazoa; phylum Chordata; order Ceratodontiformes; family Protopteridae; genus Protopterus; species Protopterus annectens. Next base: position 1,170,392,302 of record NC_056732.1, on the reverse strand, counting down.
TTAATACCAAGAGCTGATTCCACCCCCAGTAAAAGCTGTCACTTTAATTCCTTAACATCAAGCACTGCATTATAGTCCCCCACAAAAGGAATAACTTATTCTAAAACAAAATAATTTTGAGAAATTCAAGCAAAGTCTGCTGTGTTTGCCTATTGCATTACTTAAATCATGTGATTGGATTGCTGTACAGTGTTCTTTGATTCTATCAGAGAGTCTTTGGCTTGTTTTACTGATATACAAAGCTGGGTAGGTTTCACACACAGCCGCATACACCAGTATGCTGTTATGACATTCAAAATGTCCTTGGAAAGTATGTTTAAAATTAGAATGCACAAAAGTATAAGATAACCCAGTAAAAATATATTGGTAAACAATACAACCATGACATGTACACATGCCAGCAGCACCCTTTTGAGAATTATCTGATAAAAAAAAGTTGCTGCTCCCTATTCTCAAACATAAAACGTAAAGGGGGTAATTCAACGGAGCTAATCTCCGTGCAAGCATAGTGCTGTGGCCTGAACACTGAGTTTGGAGGCTGTGTGAGCCAAGAAACAGTGCTGGGGGCATGCACAAGCCTCCCAGCACTGCTCAACCATGGAGGTGATTGTGGAATGTAAATCATCTCAATTGCTGGTGAAAACCATGCAATTGAGGTGATTTACTGATCCAGGAAGCAAACAAGCATCTGTGTAGTAGCTGTGTCTGCATTACAAATATATGCAGGAACTGTCCATGTACAAAACTGCAAAATAAAAAAACAGGGCTGCGAAAGCCACATAACTATGGGCTAGGCTTATAAATGCCCTTGGGCAGATAGCCTAGTATGAACCTATGAACCTATGAACCTATGAAAACTCAAAGTAAAGCATGTATTAGTCGCATCAGGCATGCCAATGGACAAATCTATGGCCAGTGGCATGTAAAACTGATGTAAAACCTGAAAAATTAAAAGTTAATTTTATGAACCCACATGCTATGTGCAAGTGGAGCGCAGCAGCACCCAAGCATGGAATCTGACAAAATATAAAATTAAAATATTAAAAGGGGATTATTTAAGCTAAAAGTAAAGTCCTCATTATACTGGCCAGTATGCAGAATCATACAATGGCAGGTAACAGTGGTTACTAAGGACATAGGCTGTTGTGTAGTGTTGTAACTAGGGTATAGGTAATTAGGTGTATGCAAATTGGCTTAGTTTACTGAATAGCAAAATGGGCCACCATGTCTGCAGGTACCTAACTGTGTAGGGGCTATAATGCGGTAGTGTAGGCAGAAGAGGCAGCTGACATGAAAAGGGGGTGTGTCATGCTTGGTGTAAACAAATTGGAAATTACAAACCCTTCGGTGTCTGTGGACACTGAGAAGAGGATCTGTGAATGGAATGAAATTTAGGATGTGCATGACAGGAACTGTAACACATCCCCTGCACTGTGAAAGTGCCATATAGCATTATACATTAAAATAGTCCCCGGGATTCATGAAGCTCGGCTCAAGGACAGCGTTAGCCTTGCTCTGACTGTGCAGTGTAGAGATGGCGCAGCAGCACCATATGCATATTAATGAAGGCACGCTGCCACAATGTCCGTGCACAGGAAACATGCGTGAGTGCAGGGGGCGTGTCTAAGCTCTGCACAGAGGCGTGAACATGCCAGCTGCAGACGTGCAACCTAAAATGCTGACTAGTACAGCCTGCCTCTAATAGTAATCACTCCTGTCAGTGTCCGTGGATACTGAAATGTACGCAAAGCATACAAGACAGTTTCGCGAACACCAACATAAAAAGTAAACACAAAGGCACGTAGCTGAATATTGAGCCCCCGTCCCTTGAACAAATGACATTTAAAACCCTGTGCCTGTATTCCATTGTAGTGTTGATTGTTATACCAAGTGGAAGCGAAATGCAGCGTGTTTGCGCACTGCTGCTCTTTGCTATGCCTAGCCCAATGGTTAGGGTTACCACCTGTCCCACTTTGTAAGGGACAGTCCCTCTCAGGGCAGTTGTGTCCTTACCAAAAATATTAAAAATGGCAAATGTCCTGCGATTGTAGGACATAATTATGTCCCATATTTTATGTAATAGTTCCATAAAATAGTTATTTTTGTATCTAAAATACCTAAATGTTACAAGAACAGAATAAGCAACTAAACTGCTACAAGAATAAGCTTTCATTTACGCATAAAAGTAAAGTACTATTCTTTATACTGACTGTGGGTATGTGTCGTCCTGTAAAATCTGATGTGTGTCCCGAAAATGTCCCACTTTGGCCATTTGTAAAGGTGACAACCCCACCAATGGTCAGAGCATTCGCTCAATATCTGCCCATTCGTGGTCCAAGTCTTCCCTGTCTGGACGGTCCAAAGATGAATGGGTATTACCATGGTCTACCTACCATGTCATGAAAGATAAGTATTTGCATGTACCTATGTGCGTGAAGTACAGCATGTGGAAGATCAGATATGCCAGGGTTGTCCTCGCAACCATATTGATACCAGAGATATGTAGAGTACGCAATGTGTTCTGTTGTCTGTGCCATGGGCCATCAACCAGAAAAGGGATGGATGGTGTGTGTGGAATATGGGGGGGTGATGGGTAATGTAATATTTCCCCAAGGGAGACTGGGTCAGATGTACAGTAGGTGAACTGGAGGTGTATGAGGGACCAGTGGGTGAATCATAAAGGAAACCAAAGAACATACATTCACATCCGCAATACACCCTGACAGGCCATACTGCAGAACACAACCCCACAAACATATGAACATTAAAATGTGCGATATACATGTACAGAAACGTTACCGGCTCACACCCACATAATGGTCTGGCCTGAACTGAGCCATCCAACCTCAAAACACCTGGATACATAATTGAATACCCATAATCCCCTCCACAGCACACCATCCCCCCTTGCTGAATATCCACCAAAACCAGCCATACTTGGGCTGCTAGCTTGGCGCAGCCATATCTGCACATAGTGCCCCCTACCCACATCTAGTAGGCAGTCTCACCCTAGGCAGTCTCAGGCTTACAAACTAAGCATCCCATGCATGCATAACCCTACCAAATTTTCGAATAGCCAGAAGAATGGGGTTCATCGTCCACAAATTTTGGACATCCCTCATGGGATAAGTGTCTGTTCTCAAGATTAGACTTTGTGGCATAACATGATGTCCACCCCGTTGACATCCGGGCACAAGTCAGATTAGCAGTACTTGACCACAACCCTGCTCAGCCTCCACTGGGTCCTGCAGAACCTATGACCCGGGATTAAACACCTGACTATGATGCACGTCTCCCCATGTGCATTATCGGGAATATATACCTTTCACATGTTCCCATGAAGCTTCCTCATAGCCATCTTCCAAATAGTACATGTCCACAAATTGTATACCCCGTCCAGGTTCCTCGTCGTAATGATGCACACAACCCCCTGTAAACAAACGGTACAGGTACCTCCTGTATGTAGTTGTTCATATACATGGCCATGTATAACTCCAGATATGTAGTCATATATCTATAAATGTACATACTTATATTCGCATAGCTACACATCACACATACATGCATATAAGTAGTTGTCAAGTATGTGTCCTATTCATAAATATGTATACTTGCAAATGTATATGTATGCCTCTCAGAAACATATGAACAGTAACATGTACTATACATATGTACACCAACCGACTGTCACATTTGTTGCCAGTACTGTGGAAGGCCTGTAGTAAAGTCATATATTCTAATTACCATCCATACAGAATGTATCATGGATGGCTTAGTGGTAAAACCAGTGACTATGGTGTTTCTGTTCCCGGGTCCAAGCCATGCAAGGGCTGCTAATTTTATATGATGCCCACAATAATGGCTGTCGAAAATAGAGTGATTAAGGCGCTTTAAAGCAGATGTAAGCAGGTATACGTGACGGTAACTGGCGGTCATTCAACAGTATGGGAAATGTAAATAAGCATGTAGGTGTATATGCATGTGAATGTACAGACATATATATATATATATATATATATATATATATATATATATATATATATATATATATATATATATATATCCATGAAGAATGAACATGGTCACAATAAGGCAGTCATAACGAATGTGAAGGGAAACAGCAGAAGAACCCCTGTAGTATTTGGTGCTGTCATATCAAGCTGCCCAGAGGTGAGCAAACCTCCTGCATCTCCAACCACAGGTAGGATGCTAACAGTGGAACTAACTTTGTGCACATGCTAAGTCAGACTTTCAAACAGGTACATTGCAGTCCCAGTCACCATTCGGACGAGCCGAAAACCAGAATACTAATTGAACACCCTGACCATTATATGAACGTATGTCCCAGGACTATAAGCTTGGGATGTCTGAATATACTTGGAGTGAGCCAACATACAGGACGTGTCTAGAGCAGTAGGGAGTGGTGCATGTGTAGCGGTGTGGTTTATTTCCATCCAGAGAATGGATGACTGCTGTGTTAGTGATGTTTTACTGTGCTTGTTCTGGTAACTATAAACCATGAGTATACATGCAAATGAAGCAGCACAGCAATAGTGTAGTGGTTAGAGCATCCGCCTATCAAGCAGACGTTGCCGGTTCAACTGCAGCACACACCATTTATGACACGTAATCCGTATACAAGCATATCTTGCTAATTTTATGCTGTATAATGATATAATACCATTGAAATGTGAACTGGGGTGACATCAAAGGAAGAATGCAAAAGATGTTTGCGTGATGGGAAGCGGTGGTTAAATGGAAAACCGCTGCTGTAAAGTGTACTCACCCTTTGTCCAATGGCCCTTGTTCTGCCCAGCAACACAATAAACTACCTTGTCCAGGCTCGACTCCAGGACCCTACACATCGTAATCAATGTGATTTACCACTAAGCCACGGCAGTTATACCTAACTTTGTTGTTATCACAAACAGCAGACAGCACAGTCATTCATTAGTATGATCAAAGTAATTAATCTTGTAGATGTATATGCATGCGTACATACATATATATATATATCTACAGAATGAACATGGGCACAAGGAAGCATTCATAACAAATGCAAAGGAAAACAGCAGCAGAACACCCGTATTATCTAGTGCTTGACATATCAAGCTGGCCAGTGGTGAGCAAACCCCCTGCGACTCTAACCACAGGTAGGATGCTAACAGTGGAACTAAGTCTGTCCATGTGGTAAGTCTGACTTTCAAACGGGTACAGGGCAGTCCTGATCCCCAGTCAGACAAGCCTAAAACCATATGAACACCCTGAACATCATATGAACGTATGCGCCAGGACTATAGGCTTGGGAAGTCAGAATATACTTGGAGTGAGTCAACATGTGGGATGGGTCCAGAGCAGTAGGGAATGGCGCATGTGTAGTGGTGCGGTTTTTCTAACTGGAGAATGGAAGCCTGCTGTGTTAGTGACATGTTGAGGCGTGTGTACGGATAACTATGATCTATGGGAATACATATAAATGAAGCAGCATACCAATAGTATAGTGGTTAGAGCATCCTCCAAACGAACAGGCATTCATGGTTCAAGTTTGACCATAGCACATATCATTTTCCATGTGGAATGAATGTCGTCCTGCTGTAAAACCGACATCTTAACATGTAAAAGTGAACTTGAGTATCGCATGGGATTTTTAACCAGATCATTTCAATAAAAGTGGTACTGTCATAATGAATAAGGCACATTATAAGCACAAATAAGCGGTAGTAAACATATATAACAAACAGTAAGCATATGCGACTGCGCTTGCACAGGTGTAAGCAGTGCCCAGCATAGGAAATGTATATGAGTATGTACAGATGTAATACATATATATATATATATATATATATATATATATATATATATATATATATATATATATATATATATATACATACACATGCTCTTGCTACCCCCATAGTGCCTTTTTTAGGCAACGCTCAAAAGACAAACCCACCTCCATAGGTATCACAAGGGATAAGAAACTAAGAGTAATGCTACTCAACGCCAGAAGTCTAAACCTCAAGATGCACACACTCGAACCTCTCCTTAGCATGGAGAACATCGATATCTGTGCAATAACAGAAACCTGGTTCAAGGCTCCCAAGAGCACCCCAGCACTACCAGGTTATACCTCATACCATGCTTTTCGGCCCCAAAACTTGGACCGAACCAAAAAGAGGGGGAGTATCAATATTCATCAAAGATACATACACCTCCAGGTTGGTGGCACAGCACGAAGCATCAGAGACTATCCATGTGCAACTAACAGTGGGTAAAACTGCCTTCCAGTTTATAGCCTGCTGCAGACCACCCTCCCAAACCCAGGAACCCCACTCGTCCTTCCTGAGAACATTGGAAAATATGAAGGTCTCTCCAAACACCATTATATTGGGCAACTTCAATTACCCAAACATAGACTGGGAGCATTACTCTAGCTCCAACACCCTAGCCCAAAGGTTCCTAGAATTTATAAACTCAAATGCTATGGAACAACTTGCTACCACTCCCACAAGAGGGGAAAACATACTGGACCTGATCATCACCAACATGGGGACTCAATGCTCCAGACCAGAAGTGTATCCCTCACTGGCAAGATCAGACCATAGACTAATCTCATTGGATATTCACATCCTGACCCCACCCCCTGCCCAGAAAACCACAGTGAAAAACTTCTCTAAAGCAAATTTCACACTCCTCAAAACCGAGGTGGAATCCTTCAAAGGCCCCGGGCCTGTGGAAAATATGGCCCAGACCGCAGAATCCTTTATAAACATATTCTATGAACACCTTCAGGAATGCATGGATCATGCAATCCCAAATAAAACCAAGACCCAGTCCTCCAAAGGCAGATGTCCTGTCTGGTGGACCCCAGCCATAAACAAACTATACAATAGAAGGAGGAAGCTACTACATGATAGCGCAAAATCCCAAAAAGGGAAGGCATCTCTGATCAGTAGTAGCAAAAAACTACGGGCACTCATAAAATCGTCTAAGGCCAGCTTTGAGAGAAAAATTGCACAGGACACTAATGATAATCACAAGGCTTTCTTTAGTTATGTTAGGAACCTGGGTGGGAATTCCCAGATATGCTCAGAATTAGTCCAAAATGACAAAAAATACACCGAACCCACAGACATTGCCAACATCCTAGCTGACAGGTTCAGCACAAACTTCTCCTCCCCCTCCCCACCAAAAGGGCAAATATCTATCCCAGCAGAGTGCTGCCCCCTGACATCTCAGATGCTCAGGTAAGAGCCGCCCTCTCCAAAGCAAAAAACACAGCATCAATGGGACCAGACGGTGTCCCGGGCTGCATCCTACATGAACTCCAAGAAGAGCTAAACCCAAACCTAAAACTACTGTTCAATCTCAGCCTTACTACAGGATATGTACCCAAAGAGTGGCGTACAGCAACAGTGGTCCCTCTCCACAAAGGTGGTGCCTCAATGGATCCTGGAAACTATGGCCCCATAAGCCTGACTAGCTTGGTCTGCAAAGCTATGGAAAGGATCATCATGGACCTCATAAATAAAGATATTGGGGACCTACAGACACTGGATCCTACCCAGTTCGGCTTTGTTAAGGGCAGATCCTGCCTCTTAAACCTGGTCAATTTCTTTGAAACAGTCACCAAGGTCATTGACGAGGGAAAGGTGGTCCACACAGCCTACCTGGACCTCGCAAAAGCCTTCGATACAATACCCCATTCAGGCATTATAGATAAGCTCACCAGCTTAAATATAAACCCCTATGTCACTAGATGGGTTGCAAACTGGCTCAAGGACAGAACCCACATGGCTAGAATTGCTGGAGACATGTCAGACACCAAACCAGTTACAAGTGGCATCCCACAAGGCTCAGTCCTGGGACCTCTCTTGTTCGGTATATATTTCTCGGAGGTACAGGCCAACACGGAAGGACTGTGGCTGACCAAGTTTGCAGATGACTGCAAACTGGGCACCATAACAGACACTCCAGCCGACACAAGCATCCTCCAAAAGGGCCTCATAGAAACAGCCAACTGGTGCCAGAGCCATGGCCTCAAGCTAAACGCCAAAAAGTGTATAGTCATCCCCTTTAACAAAAACAAAGTGCCCACAAATTACTACATAGGTGGTAATCCATTAAGTACAGAAGAAGTAATTAGGGACCTGGGGACCCAAGTTGATAGCAATCTCTCATTTGACAACCACGTGGCCAAAGTGGTTAGAAAAACATTTTATATAGCCCACCTAATCATGAAGGGATTCACATCTAGATCATGGGAGGTCATCGTGCCTCTTTACTCATCCCTCATCAGGCCCATAATTGAGTACAATGCCCCTTTTGGGATGTACCTTACCAGACACCTGCAGCAACTGGAAAGACCCCAAAAGTACCTCACCAAGAGGATCAAAGGGCTCAAACAGATGCCATATGCTGCCCGGTTAAAGCCACTCCAGCTCTACTCAGTGGCATACCGCCTGCTCAGAGGCGATCTGTGCCTGACGTATAAAGCCATGTCCAACCCAGAATTAATGGATATGCTGCACCTCAGAAAATCCAAATCCCATCGAGCTACACACTCGAGAGACTTGAACCTCAGCACTGAAATAAATAGGACATGCTGGAGGGACAGATTCATAACTTAGAGGCTCCCTTCACTCTGGAATAAAATCCCAGTCCAGGTTAGGCATAGTCCCTCATTGACTCTCTTCAAGAGGAATCTTGATGAGTGGATGAGAGATCGTAGGTTTACCCCCAGGTAACAGAGGCACAGTATACTAACCTCGAAAAAGGGCATAGCAAAATTAATTTAAAATGGGTGGCGAAAGCCAAACCCACTCTGGCTAGGCTTATAAATGCCCTAGGGCAGGCATATAGCCTAGAATGAACCTATGAACATGCACACACACACACACACACACACACACATATATATATATATATATATATATATATATATATATATATACACACACACACACACACACACACACACACACACATATATATATATATATATATATATATATATATGTATATATAAAACGAATGAACATCATACGTAACAATAAAGAATAGAAAAGAGATGAGAAGGGAGTCAACAGCAACTATAGTATCATAGAGTGCTGTCAGTGTATGCCATATCAAGCTGGCCAGGAGTGAGCAAAGCACTGCTGCTCACACCACAGGCAGGATATTACCTGTGGAAGTAACATAGTTGAATTGCTAAGTCCACTTTACACACAGACAGAGGGTAGTCCCTGTTGGGACTACCCCAAAATTATTTAGAGTGTTTAGCTTTCCTACCATTACACAAGTAAGGGCAGTTATGTTCAAAGACTAAATGGTGGGAGAGCCTGAGAATACATGAGGTGGGACAAAATATGTGTAGGGCCCATAACGCTCTGGAGAGAGCAATGTTTGGAGGTGTGTCATGGCTGCGATAACAAGTGGATAATGGAAGTTACGCACGTAAGTTGAATACGAGTGTGGTGGAGGAGCTATGGTTATGAAATTATCGATCTAGGCGTGCCAGGGTTGGATGGCCCGGTTCTAATTGGACTTCCTCATGGAGGTCAGAGAGTTTGTAATAGGTATATATGCATACACACATGCAGACATCAATATGTAGAAGTACATTCTCTGTAACACATGCATTCCATTTGTAGACATAAATAATAGGAATGTGCACATACAAACATCAACTTTAGATGGAATAATAGACTGTGCAGAAGAGGGACGGGACGAAACTGCTAGAATGCAGAGGCGTGTAAAGTGTCCAAAGTCAGTGCTGTGCTGATGATAATCAAATGTGAGGGCTTCCCCACACATGGAATCATTCCTGTGATCTGCCCGCTATGGCAATGCCAAGTATTAATCTGGTCTAATTGTAAAAGAAATACACTGACCACGTACATAAGTAGGCTCCCATGTGTAATGTGTGCGATACCGCATAGTCATATATATTAATGAATTGTAGCGTCATGTTAACGGGAGTGAGAATTTAATAAAGTATAGAGTCTAATCTTGCCATAAACACATGCGTGTTCCATGTGGGGCAGCCCAATAATTGCAAATAGTATTCCTTTGGTCACTCACGTCACCAATGTTTGTGGACTAAATGTATGGGAGATCTGACGATACGTGGAGTGAGTAAACCGATGGGATGGCTCTATAGGAGTAAGGTGTGGCCAGTGTATAGTGGTGTTGATACACCACGAATCCGACAGGCGAATGGATGACAGCAGTGTTAGGGAGGTGTTGGGTTGTGTTTGAGGAACCAGGAGCCATGGATATATGGGTATATATGCATATGGAGCAGAACAGCAATAGTGCATTCGTTAGAGCAACCCCCTAATAAACTGACATTCTCGTACCGAATCACACTGTATCACATTCCAATTACCATCGGTAAGCCATACGTGGACATATTGCGACATCTGTCTGCTGTATAAGGTGCCAAATACCGATTACAAGATAACTGGAGTGAAGTGTCAGTGTCATAATGAATAAGGCACTAGTATGCAGGTGAAGCATATATAAACACCATTATGCATGTGCAAGTGCATATGTGTGGGGTATGTATTGGTTTACAGACACACACACATATATATAAATATATATACATATATGTACAGACATATATATATATATATATACATATATATATATATATATATATATATATATATAGATAGATAGATAGATAGATATTTGCAGACATACATATACATATATATATATATATATATATATATATATATATATATATATATATATATATATATATATATATATATATAAACCAGTCCCTTAGCAAAAAATAGGAAGGAGAAACAAAGTCTGTATAGAAAATGCTGTTATATAACTTTCCTGCAAGCTACGTTTCCGTCACACTTCAAAGCATATAGGAAACTTCAATTACTTGCTCCAACAGTAAAATACTGGTTCTCAAATACCTGCTAATTTGTTTTCAGGCATTACGCATACCAATGTCCAAAGTAAAAAACAGAGCTTGTAACGCTGTTTTAATGGCTTCCAGTAATAGCGTTATATTCAACTTCCACACATATACAAATTTGCAGCTTCCTGTGGACTTTTTGACATCACAATCCCTTTCCAATTAACTCATTAAATGGTTTCATTAATTTAAAGTTAAAGTTATACACATCTTTTCTACTAAGCCTATCTGATGCGTCTAACATCATACATATTAACCAAACATCCTGCAATGTTAGAATAATAAGTTATATGCTCTGAAGGAATTAAAATAGTAATGTATACAAAGAGATAAAATATAAATATAATATAATATATATAAAATAAAATATAGTATATATATATATATATATATATATATATATATATATATATATATATTATATTATTATTATTATGCGCACATTAACTGAGTTAAATTCATTAGTAATATGGGCATGCAAGAAATATATATATATATATATATGGGGGAGTATATGTGAAAGTATACAGAGTAAAAATGAGAACGAAGAAATGTAACATAATATGAATATATATATATATATATATATATATATATATATATATATATATATATATATAAGCATAAACTACATACATACTTAAAATATATAAACTCTATTATTATTTTATATATTTTATATTTTAGATATATTATATTATAGAAAAGATGTGTATAACTTTAACTTTAACTTTAAATTAATGAAACCATTTAATGAGTTAATTGGAAAGGGATTGTGATGTCACCTCCTTTGCCTTTTTATATCTTTTGGTGTTTCTTACACACTGTTTGTCTGATGAAGCGGGGTTGAATCCACCGCGAAAGCGCTCACTTAATACACAATAAAATCTTTAATTTTATCCTGGATGCTGGTATTTGCAACGCTTGGAAAAAGGTTTATAAGAAATTGTGAACTTTTATATACTTGGAAGTTGGAAGTTGTATATCATGCAGTTGTTGGAAGCTAACATAACAGCGTTGTAAGTTTCATTTTGGATGCTGGTATCTGTAAATGCTTTGAAAAAGTCCACAGGAAGCTGCAAATTTGTATATGTGTGGAAGCTGAATATAACGCTATTACTGGAAGCCATTACAACAGCGTTACAAGCTCTGTTTTTTACTTTGGACATTGGTATGTGTAATGCCTGAAAACAAATTAGCAGGTATTTGAGAACCAGTATTTTACTGTTTGAGCAAGTAATTGAAGTTTCTTATATGCTTTGAAGTGTGACGGAAACGTAGCTTGCAGGAAAGTTATATAACAGCATTTTCTATACAGACTTTGTTTCTCCTTCCTATTTTTTGCTAAGGGACTGGTTTATATATACTTTTTTGGGGAACTTCGGATTTCTTGATAGATATATATCTATATATATATATATATATATATATCTATATGTATATATATATATATATATATATATATATATATATATATATATATATATATATATATACATATATATATATATATATATATATATATATATATATATATATATATATATATATATATATATATATATATATATATATATATATATATATATATATATATATATATATATATATATATATATATATATATATATATATATATATATATATATATATATATATATATATATATATATATATATATATATATATATATATATATATATATATATATATATATATATATATATGTGTGTGTGTGTGTGTGTGTGTGTGTGTGTGTAGACATACAGAGATATACAGCTATGATAGGAAACAGCACACAGGAATGACGTTTGTTCACAGGCTATGCCAATGGAAGTGAGGAGCCCAGGCAAGAAACATGACACACACAGCATGCCCTTCCCCGCCCCCCCCACAGCCGGACATGGGAAATATATACGCAATCATTGTAAAGTGTCCACTGCTCCCCAGACTGCAGGCAGGATACAACCAGGGGGGCACACAGTGCACCTGTGGATTCTAATCATGGAACACAGACTGGAGCGTCCCTTGTGAGACAACCCAAAAATTGGCCAAACCAAATGAAGGTGATAGACCGTCCATTTTGTCCAAGGTGTATACAGACTCGGAATACAAGGGTGGTTAACCCTGATGACCCATGGGCCAAGACAATTGTATGAAATGGGTCCCATGGAGAGTGGGCAGCATATAGTGGTGTGTCCAGAACCGACCAGGTCCCAGAGTAAGGGTGGGTGCTATTGAGGAGGCGAGGGAGGGGGAACTATGGGTAGCTACTTATGGGTCTAGGTGTGCAGGTGTTGGCTGATGCTGGCCAGTATGGACAGCCCTAGGGATGCAAGCGAATGTGTTCATTGGGCAGAGGCGTCACCCAATGAGCAGCCACGCCCACTGCGAGACCCACTAAAGCAAAGTGTGATCTATATGGCAAAGAACGGAATAACCAGATGTAGACGTATATATGTAAAGCTATGTGTGTGTATATCTACCCATAGCGACATAGAGATATGCCTCTCCCTCACCGTAGTACGAATGTATACATACAGAGAAAGAATACAGATACATACCCACATATGAATATATACATATTATATACATATGCAGACAACCATAGACCTATATGTTGTTAGATTTTATATATACATATATATATATATATATATATATATATATATATATATATATATATATATATATATATATATATATATATATTTACAGCAAGATATAAATATCCATGTATGCATACATATGGAGATATATCTGTATATATTAATGTAAAGATATATATATATATATATATATATATATATATATATATATATATATGTTACAGTAAATATACACATGTATATAGCTAGGATATGATACAGCAGTTACAAGTAACATGTTCACAGACAGTGCATATGGTGGTGGGAGGTCCAATAAACAAACGTGTGACATGTAGCATCACCCCCACCCCCCAGCTAGACCGCTGAGACATAAAGACACACAATAAAGGTAAACACACCACTGCTTCCCAGACCAACTACAGGATACTACCAGTGAAAGAGACCTGCAAGTTCTACACTTGAAACATAGACATCGATGTCCCTTGTGGGACACCAAAAATGAATGATCAGAGCCAGTCCCGGTAATGATTCATCAAACCAGGCTGTAGATGTACACGGACCAGTAGGTTGTGCAAGCCTGATAACACTTGGGTCGACACAATGTACAACATGTGTCCCGACATGGGGAAAGTGGGCAGTGTGTAGTGGTATGTTTATACCCCACCTGCGCCCACAGTAAGGATGAGTGTTGTAGAGGAGTGGCAGGTGAGAGAACTATGGGTATGCGATTAGAGGCCTAGGCATGCAGGTGTTGGCTGGCAGACCCATATTAGGACCATCCCGTGGATGTAAGTAATATTCTGATGTGTGCATAGCTGACGCCCATACCTCCCAACCACTAAGAGCACATCCACTGGATAGTCCGTAAACCATTGGGGGAACACATAGGGACCATACCATTGAGCTGTCCCCAATTACCAGGGACATCCCTGATTACGAATCAGAATCTAACTCTGTCCCACCTAAACTCTCCTAGAACTAGTGATATTAGGAAGAAAGGTGGTGGAATACACATAATGAATAACGACAACAATTATGAGTCATAAACAGCATGTACCTCAGACAATGTGTATGAATACATATGCTCTGAGTCTGTCAATGTGTCAGGTTAATAGCAGAAAAATTTTAAATGTGTCCCTGATGTTGTTATGCAGTGTCCCTGATTCAGTGTTCATTTTTCCCCATTCGTATGAGAGGTCTGATAGGGACAGAAAGCACATATTCTGCTGACTACCTTAGAAAGATGATAGAATAATAGGTATGCGGTAGCATGACTCAGCCAACGGATGTGGGTCCCAAAACCCAATTACTTGTCTGTATTGAAGAGTCTCAGTTCCCATGTATCAGCCAGATGGGTACAGATTGTAAGAGGAACACACAAATAATATGAATAAAACACTGGACAGGCCACCGATTTCGTACAGTCGAACGGCATGTAGGGTTGCCACCTTTTCAAATGGCCAAAGTGGGACATTTTTGGGACACACATCAGATTTTACAGGCCAACACATACCCACAGTCAGTGCAAAGGATAGAACTTTACTTTTTCTGTCTAAATAAAAGCTTATTCTTGTAGCAGTTTAGTTGCTTATTCTGTTTCTTGTAACATTTAGGTATTTTAGATAAAGAAATAATTATTTTATGCAACTTTTACATAAAATATGGGACATAATTATGTCTTACAATCTCAGGACATTTGCCATTTTTAATATTTTTTATCAGAACACAACTGCCCAAAGAGGGACTGTCCCTCACAAAGTGGGACAGGTGGTAACCCTAACAGCATGCCGTCGCCTAATGAGCAGCCATTCCCGATACTGTAGGCATGTAATCCGATGTAATAGGCATCACAAGGTAATATTGTGGTCCTTGGTCCCACCCAGGGGTGTGAATGTCAGATGCAAGCACCAATGTCGTTGCATTTGCAAGTGTGAAAGCGAGCGGGTGTAATCCTGTTTGGCTACCAGTATGCGGGTATTGCACTGGTAAAGCAATGTAGAGGCTAACCGAGTGTAAGAAGCTGTAACCAGAGGTTATCATTGCTTAACACTGGGCAAACCCACACACATCCGCTCACAACTGCTATAATGTGCCTTACTCCCTCCATATCCAATGGCCTTATTCTGCCCTGCAACAAAATAAACAGCCTCTGCAAGGCTCAGAACCAGGACCCTGCACACACAGCTAATGTGATTGACCAATACGCCATGGCAGATATACAGACAATGGACATTACCACAAACATATCATACAGCACAGTCATTCAACAGTATAGGAATGTATCCCATCATGTAGATGTATATGTGAGTGTTTATGTCCAGCATATAGGTACATACATATATAGAGATATATCAGGAATGTGGCAGCAAAGCATTACAAATGAATGAAAAGGGAAACACCAGCGATGCCTGTATTATGTAGTGGTGTTGTGCTATGTAATATCAAGACTCCCTCAGACAGACATGTGTCATTCATACACGCAAACAGTTGTACATTGGCTGTATACATCACTCTGTGCATGTAACGTACATTATCACAACAGTACCTGTCCAATCATTATGTGAGAACAGTACTCTTGCACGGTGCTGTGTGCAACATCATCATCATGATAAAGGTAAATGAGGTAACCATAGCGGGACCGGTAGTGTTGTGTGTACAATGGGGTCGTCCTCATCACGTGTACCTGGACTATTTAGTAGTGATGTGCATACCAGGATCGTGTGCCTAAGGGACAGGGGTGAGGATAACAGATGTATGTTGTGATGCATATTACAAAGGTTACATGTGTCCAGTGGGCCCGTGTGTGAAACGGACAGCTATGTATAGGGCAGATGTTGTCTTAGGAACCGATTGGTCTTATGTTTCCATAGGGTGAGAGTGGGATGTGGGGGAAGGAGAGTAGGTATGCCCGTGGAGGATAGGTAGGGTAGGATCACAGACAAGACAGCATACAGGGTCCGTATATGACACATGTGGGGGGATACACCTCAGACGGGGATGGCTGTTTGGGATTCACAAGCCCATGGGAACAGTGGGACAGAGGTCCCCAGCCAGGGGAATCTGCCACTGCACCAAAACAGCTGCAAAGGAGGCAGTGCTGGGGGCTGTCCAGGAGGGGCAGCATCACCCTGTAAATGTGACACTCCACCCTTGAGCTTGCGTATCTGGCTTTGGAACCCCTAAGTGAGCCCCCAGCGCAACACGTCTGACACCGCACAACAGCAGACATGTTCCTGTCTGGCCCTGCTCCAAGGGGGGACATGCCCCATCCTCAGTGGTGGTACCACCAAAAGGTGGTGCAGAGCCAACAGAGGTTGAGGTCCAAGGCTGGGTCCCAGATGTGCTGGTACCTGGTGCCATGGTCAGCTGAAGTGGGACAGGAGGTTCTGCCAGGACCACCCAACCCATACAGCCTATGGTGTTGTAGTTTAAACTCAGATATGGCTTAATGATAGACAACAGCATTCAGGATTACCTACAACAGTATGCATAGATATCACCATCAACCCAACATAACGGATGGTATACATTTGCAGAGGGAGCACAACACATGCATATATACTGCATCACATTTGTACAATGTGCAATAGACATGTGACTGCAGCTATGAACTGTTGCCCATTATTGGCTTGTCACTGGGAACCCCAGACAGTGTCTTTCATACCACTGTTTCATGTGACATATGTCCAGTCAGGGATGCGATGGCAGTAACACATCCCTATCACCATGTACTGTCTGCAATCCTCACACTATGCTCCTGCTGTGCACAGATGTGTGTTCAGTGTGTAACACAGGAAACAAATGGTTCCACACACTGACCAGTCCACAGATGGCCCTACAGATGGGGGTGCTTCATGAACAAAGTACTGCTCTGTCTGTTTTAAAACATGCAGAATAGCCATTACCACACACAACATGTTAAACAGGCAATAGTCTCAATGCAGCATAGCTACACTTACAATGCTGTAGTCATGTGTGGCACATCACCCTCCTGTCTTTAGGCTATTTTCCACTGTGTATGATGTTTGAGGAACATTCAGATATCATCTGTGATGTTGTTTCAGAACACCTCATCTAGGTGCCACTCACAGCGACTGTCATGGCCAAACACCAACATGATGTTCCTAGATAGTGTACTGTGTTTATCATGCGAATGGCTATGGGAACACCATCACAGCTGTTCCACATGCAATCAGCTAGAGGAGGACTGCAATAGGTGCAGAGGGCATCACCTGATCATGTCCATCACTTACAATACACATGCTGCTGCTGAGCAGGTGTACACCTCCACATCCACCAGAGTGTGTGGGAGGGACAGACAAAGTGCACCAGAGAAGGGCTTGGAGATGAAACTCTAGGCATAATCTGCCACATGCCTAACAGTACGGGGGTCAAACCCCTGACTGACTAGTCATTACTATTACATGTGCATGAAGTTACTACATGTGCCACAAAGCTGACATGTTGCTGTGCTGTAAGAACATATATGTGTGTAGGTGAGAGACATCTGCAACAGAGATATAGTAGACATACATTAGGTGTAGCACACATGGCTGTCCATGTGAAAGGATGCCACTGCCACCACAACCACACTTTCTAATGGACTCGCATTGACACTCTTTGCCAGGGCCACAAATACACAATATAACTACTTAGTTTGTAACACTGCAGTAATGCACAGGACTATATGCACCACAGGGGATATCTGGAGGTTCTATGGGCTAGGGCATGTGAAAGTGGTTGACATCTGTTGGTATGCCAACAAGGGTTATATTGGGATTGACTGTGGTTGGGAGCATCATAACCCACATGCAGACACAAGGTGCCAGTACTGACATGCATGTATGCATTGCTTCATGGGTGTTTAGTGGTTGGCTGTGTAAGATGGCTGTACAAGGCTGGGTGAGGAGTAATCCCTGGCATCGTGCCACCCGACAATGGTGTGCAGTGTGGAACATGGGTGTAGTGTCTGCAATGTACCACACAGATGGGTACTGCATGATCTGCCCTGATATCCTGGTTATCAATGGGTATGGCCATAGCTTTGCAATGCATGCCATGTCTGTGTTTGATAGTCCTTCACATGGACATTGACTGGGATGTGCATGTCCCACAATACTGTACAGTGACATGTACAGGTGTACCTGGTTTGGCAGGCACATGTTGTGTACACAGACTGTTATCTCCCGATATGCCAATACTGGCCTGGTGTGGCGAAACCTGCTTATAGTCAGCAGGTTGACCCTGCACCTGCATTGATAGCATGATACAGGTATTCCCTGGTGTCAGTGGCATTGGTCCATACAGGGCACATGTTTACAGCATTGTATGGCCTCTGTGGATCACATTTGATGGCACCACATGTGTTTCAGGCATCCAGTGGGGAACATATTGAAGGCACATTGTCCGCAATTATGTGTCTATTGTACCGCTGTACAGGGTGCCATGTCCTCTGCAGCCCAATGCATTCACACCATATCTAGTATCTGTCATCAATGTGCATGGTACTAGCAACATAGCGGGATATCCTAGGCAAGTGTGTTTGTGTAAGGCACATGGGTGCAGGACATATACTGGGTACTAGTAGGGTTGCATACTTTGCTCACCAGGCCTTTTGCCAGATGTAGGGCTATGGCTTGCCAACACAGTCCCGTGGCTGATTGACATCTGTACTCCTCATGAGGTGGCCAATGTGTCATAAGATGGACACCATATAGAAAAACTACAAAATCTGCTCCCCAGCATGTCCAGTGGTTAGACACTCACAGCCACCTCTACACAGGCTCTGACAGCCAAACACACACACTTGCCATGTCCTGTATCCAAGCACCGCTACCTACAGTATCACACTGCAGCAATATGCATTTAGGGCACACGCTACGGCAAATACTGGGATCAGCACTCCTACAGGTGTATTCCTAGGTGGGTGACAACAGTAGGATTCACAAAGGTGGTCATCTGATTTGTACAGAGAGTGCATACTCTGCAAAGCACTGTACTTGTCTCATGCAGGCAGACACACCACACACACACACACACACACACACACACACACACACACACACACACACACACACACACAGTTGGCAAGTCTAGAATTAGAACACCAACCTAACTACTTGATCACACTACAACATTACGCAGTTACAGAAAGCTCTACCGAGATTACTGGGTCACAGCACTCCCAGAGGTGTATTTCTAGGTTGGTGACATCATCAGCCTTGCCAAAGATAAGTATAGGAATTGTATGGAGTGTGAGCAGTCCAAAAGCATTATTCTATCCTCAGGCAGATGGAGACACACACACACACACACACACACACACACACACACACACACACACACACACACACACACACACACACACAGTTGGCAAGTCTGGGATTAGAGCACAAACCTAACTACTTTATCACACTACAGCATTACACAGTTACAGAATGCTCTACCAGGATTACTGGATCACAACACTCCCAGAGGTGTATTTCTAGGTGGGTGACATCATCAGCCTTGCCAAAGTTGGGTATAGGAATTGTATGGAGTGTGAGCAGTCTAAAAGCATTATTCTGTCATCAGGCAGACGGAGACACACACACACACACACACACACACACACACACACACACACACACACACACACACAGTTGGCAAGTCTGGGATTAGAACACCGACCTACCTACTTTATCACACTACAGCATTATGCAATTACAGAACACGCTACCTAGATTACTGGGGCACAGCACTCCCAGAGGTGTATTTCTAGGTGGGTGACATCATCAGCCTTGCCAAAGTTGGGTATAGGAATTGTATGGAGTGTGAGCAGTCTAAAAGCATTATTCTGTCCTCAGGCAGATGGAGACACACACACACACACACACACACACACACACACACACACACACACACACACAGTTGGCAAGTCTGGGATTAGAACACAGACCTAACTCCTTTATCACACAACAGCATTACGCAGTTACAAAACGCGCTACCAAGATTACTGGGTCACAGCACTCCCAGAGGTGTATTTCTAGGTGGGTGACATCATCAGCCTTGCCAAAGTTGTGTATAGGAATTGTATGGAGTGTGAAGTCTAAAAGCATTATTCTGTCCTCAGGCAGATGGGCACACACACACACACACACACACACACACACACACACACACACACACACACACACACACACACACACACAGTTGGCAAGTCTGGGATTAGAACACAGACCTAACTCCTTTATCACACAACAGCATTACACAGTTACAAAACGCGTTACCAAGATTACTGGGTCACAGCACTCCCAGAGGTGTATTTCTAGGTGGGTGACATCATCAGCCTTGCCAAAGTTGTGTATAGGAATTGTATGGAGTGTGAAGTCTAAAAGCATTATTCTGTCCTCAGGCAGATGGGCACACACACACACACACACACACACACACACACACACACACACACACACACACGCCAGTGGTGGGATCAGAACACCTGCCTATCTACAGATCACTATTACAATACTACATAGTTACGAGTCGCGCCACAGAGACTACACATTGCAAGGCTGTCATTATGACCTTCTAGGAATGCAGACATCAACAGGGATGCTAGCAGTTAAGATGTACATACCTGTGAACCTATGTGTTTAAAGTAGGAATCCATCCTGAACTGGAGTATGCCCATCTGTGGAATGGACAACTACTATCATTATACAGGGTTACAATGACCATGCCCATACACATAGAGGCACATAACTGACACAAGGTGTCACTGGGCATGCTCACACACTTAGTAGCACAGGGCTGTTCGGAATGCACTATGTGTCCATCTACACAAGGTTATACTGGGCATGCTCATACATTTAGTAGCACAGGGCTGTTTGGGATGCACTCTGATTCTAAACACGGAAGGCCACAGTGGCCATGCTATTACAGTTAGATGTAAAGAACACATTGTAATGAACTCCGGTGTTAGTAGTTGTCATTGTTAGCAGGAACGCTGCACTACATATATCTGACACCGGTCTTCCACACATCTGCTGCTGTCCATCACCTTAGATGTACCATTCTATAACAAGCACAATACTACCACTCCCAGTGATGTCTTGCTAGGAGTGGGAACTGCTTGACCAACACAATGAGCCAATGTCCTGCTGTAATTACGAGGTTGTCCAGTGTTTGTCATTCTGGGATGACATGACTGAAAGTAGACAGGCCTTTGTCATATATCACATGCAGCCCCATGATTCAAGGGAGTGGGGATAATGCCTAGGTCGCATTTACCCATATAGTCCCATTCCAAGTCAAATGTCCTAAACACAGAATGACTCCCTGACACCTAGAGGACAACTGCATTGTATGCTTATGCTAACCAGTGCTAGATGTGTAGCGTTCGTAATCACAGCTGCTCACTGTAGATCCAACAATGGGGAATACTGACATCTGCACAGTGAGGAACACCTGGCTGAAGGCTCTGTAGTACACAATAGCACTACCACCATATACCTCAGAACCAGACATTTGGGCCATAACACAGGTACAGACCACTCCAGGTGGTGGTGTTCCCACATGCATAAAGGCCACTTACATATACTGACCAGTACTCCCACAAAAGGCATCACAGATGAGTCAGGTGCAGGTCACAGTGTCAAAAGCTGTATTCTAGGATGTAACCCTCAGACACCACCATGCCCTTGGACCACCAACTCACATCCATACATGTGGTAGGACATATAATAGTACAACACCATGTGACCTTTGACCAGTGGACTGCATCTAGCTCTACATCAACTGTGCAGAGTACCCATGTACTGACACAGTTGCATCATGTGTTATGCAATGCAATGATACCACTGTTTGTACCCAGGTCAGCTGTACACATACTAGGGGCCCTCGGTTATTTTAAGCATTAACAGATGACTGTTGCTGTACACCAGTAAACACCCTCATGTTTGGATATGACATACATGTACCTGTCCTGGATATGTACATGCCACACACATACAACATATATGTAAATAACATAGCTGTTGTTGTCCTTTGTGCAGACAGGTGGCTACAGCCATTGGAAGGTAGGTCCATGGCTGCTGAATGCTAATAGTACATACGGTGTGATATAAATGTTGACAGAGGTAACATTCCCTCTGTACTGGTTACCCATGACACCTATCATATCATACAACAGTCCATGTGTCATGTATGTCATTACACATGTCCACCAATTGCAATGCCTACAAACATGCCCAAATGACAGTAATGTAGGACCTACACATATGTACATGAAGTGGTGTGCATTCAGATACCATGTGTGTGCAGTTGCTGATGTTTGCAGGTGATGTGTGTCTTAGTACATCATGCAGTTGCAATGCAGTCTCAGTATTGCCAAGTGCATATGGTGATATGCTGAAACTTAGACAGGGGTCACCAAAGGTAAATCACTTGACACATGTAATAGTTAAGACCTCCCGTGTGCATATATCAGCACAGTTGCCAAAGGAAGTGTCAGTACACTTTGTAGCATTTGCAAATATGCTGTAAGTCTGTCATACATATCATGAGATAGGCAGGCCTTTGATTCACAGTACTGGCATGTGTGGTTGCGTGTGTATCCATATATGTCACGTATGGAGGGGAATACATCTCAATTGTTAATCACTCTCCTATACACTGTTGTAGACATCTGTACAGACTACAATGTAGAAAGCAGGACATAGGCAGGGGTGTGTATCTCACACATGTGAGGTATCTCTATGTGCGTGACATAGGTGTATTCAATAGTGAATGCCACAGTGTGTATTTGTGTGTGTGTGTGTGTGTGTGTGTGTGTGTGTGTGTGTGTGTGTGTGTGTGTGTGTGTGTGTGTGTATGGCTGTCTGGTCCCTGGAGTGAGGATGTGTTACCATAGTGAACTGATAAGACCACTCCCCCCATCCAGGCAATGCAATTTACTATCCCTGTTGATGTCTTCAATCTTAGGCCATACTGACTACCTACCTGTACATGTGTAATCTCTGTGGCGCATCATGTAAGTGCACAGTACTGTAATGATGATTTGCACATAGGCAGGGGTCCTCACCTCAACACTAGCAACTGTGTGCGTGTGTGTGTGTGTGTGTGTGTGTGTGTGTGTGTGTGTGTGTGTGTGTGTGTGTATGTTACTGTGTCAATGAATCCGTGAGTGTGTGGGTGTGTTACTGTGTCAATGAATACATGTGTGTGAATACCTGACTGTGTGGGTGTAGTTGTATGTTTGCATCCTGTCATGGGAATGTGTATTACCACTTCCCAATGAGGCGTCACACTTTCCACTGGCCTCTACCCTTGTCATCAGCTAGACCAGTCTCTTACCTCCCCACTCCATGTAACTGTACCTGTGATGTCACCCAGTATGGATGTCACATCTCTAGCCACAGTAGCTTAATACACAGCTATCATGCTCTTGGATCAGTAGATCTGTAGACATGTTTGGAACGTGGGACTTTCTAACTGTGATGTGGAAGTTACAAAGTGCATGCTGGTATTTTCATACATACCTGTGTGTAGTCCAAATTTACATATGGGACACTAACTGAAAACACTGACATCCACTGGCACACACAATTAGACATGAAGGAGGAAAGCAGAACATCATGACCAACATGCAGGTACTGTTGTTACACAAGACACTTACTGTTAACAGTACAAAATGCATTCTAAACCTGTACTACATGGTATGGCTGCTGCCTGTCAACAGTACACAACAATTGTAATCTACACTTATCTTCCTAGTCTGCTAACCCTGTGCATCAGACCATATGAGGATGTCCCTGCGCTGATGGTATGGATGACAGGGATGCGGCACAGGCATCATCATATGCACAGGGTGATAATGTTTGCCAGAGGCCTAGGCTGCACCATTGGATGACATCATGTGTGTGGCTTAGGGCCTTTGATCTAATTGGGCATGTGTGGATGTTATGCATGTGTGTGTTGCGGTGCCCTACATATGTTTGTGGTGTGTGCATGTATGTATGCACACAGTTCTGGCATGTGTCTTGCCTACACAGGGGTATTACTGACGGCTGTGGACTGTACAGGTCAGGTTTTACTGTTCACAGTGTCCGGCCATGTGACCTGTGCCTGCCAGGGGTTGCATGGGCACTACCAGGCAGAGGTGCAGATTGGGTACTGTCTGATGACACATGTCCACTGGAACCGTGTCCCTCTTGGGACCATCCAGGGCCACGTGCACGTGGCCTGCTGCAACCTGGTGTGGACAGCACAGCACCAGCTGCACTGCTGCTGCTACGGCCACTATGGGATCGGGCATGTGAGGTAGCTCGTTCATGTAGACCTGAAACAGGTGATGTAGCTGGCCTACGTCCACATTCCTGATGCCTCACTCCTACCAGATGTTCTAACACAGACGGCTCATGCTCGCGGATTGTCATGCCATGGTCAAGGACTCCAACCATGTCACCCAATCGTCTATCCAAAACTTCAGCAATCTGTTGTTGAGCATTTGCCATTGCCTGGATGTTGTTGTTTAAAGAACGGACAGCAGCCCTCTGAAGCCTCTAATCTTCTCCATTGTACCATTCAACATGTGCCTGTGCCTCCATCACAGCCTGAAACATGTGTCTGGTAACACCAGCTGCTGTGCTCTGTCTTGCAGGGGCATGTTGGCCATAGGTCCTCCTATGAGCAGCACTGGCCACATGCCTGTATGGGACAACACTAGTCAGTTGGCTGACACCATGATGTGCAGGCATACCTTCCATAGCCTCCACACTTTCCTGTTCCAAGCTACCACATGCCAACTGTCCTTCCTCTATGGCCACTGCTGATGGGGTATATGTTGGCATGAGAACTGTGTGCGGGGGATGAGGGGGATATAGGTGGAATGGCTACCAATGGCACAGATTCAGACCCTGATAACCCTGCCTGTGCCTCAATCATACATTCATCATCACTGATAGAGTCTGTGGGGGCACTAATATCAAATGGACCACAGGAGGGGAATGCACTTGCATCACCTGTGAGGGGCAGACAAGAACTGTACATTACAATCTATACAATAGACACACAGACACAGACACACACACATATACAGACACACGCTATGGCATCCAACATGCATGTGATATGACAGAAGGCATGCAACATGCATGTGATACGGCAGACAGCATGCAGCTCAGACAATAATAGTGGTAGTTATCATACATTGGTGCACAGCAACAGTTATCCCACTCCACAAAGGTGGTGCCACAATGGACCACGGGAACTATTGCCCTATAAGCCTGACTAGCCTGGTCTGCAAGGCTATGGAGCACATCATCATGGATCTGATTCACAGAGACATTGGGTACCTCCAAACCTTTGACCCCACCCATTTTGGCTTTGTTAAGGGCAGACCATGCCTCCTAAACCTGGTGGACTTCTTTGAAACAGTTACCAAGGCATTAGATGAGGGTAAGGAGGTCCACATAGCCTACCTTGAGCTCTCAAAGGCTTTCAACACCATTCCCCATTCTGGTATTATCGACATACCCATCCACCTGAACATTAACCCCTATGTCATGAGATGGTTTGCAAAGTGACTCATTCCCCATTCTGGTATTATCGACATACCCATCCACCTGAACATTAACCTCTATGTCATGAGATGGTTTGCAAAGTGACTCACAGACAGAACCCACACAGTGAGAGTTGCATACCCTAGGTCTGACTGTAAACCAGTTACAAGTGGCATCCCCCAGGGCTCAGTCCTAAGACCCCTCATGTTCGGTATATACTTCTCTGAGGTACAGGCAAGCACAGGAGGAATTTGGCTGAAAAGGTTTGCAGACGACTGCAAACTAGGGGCCATAATTGGTTCCCCAGCTGATACAGACACCCGACAGAAGGGTCTCACTGAGATGGATACCTGGTGTCAATATCATGGCCTCAAGTTGAATGTCAAAAAGTGCATAGTCCTCCCCTTTGGATAAAACTAATTACCCACGAACTACCACATAGGTAGTAGTCCCCTATGTACAGAAAAGGTAATAAGGGATCTGGGAACCCAAGTAGATAGCAATCTCTCATTTGATAACCATATTGCCAAGGTGGTTAGAATATCCTTCTACGTGGCCCCCCTAATCTCAAATGAGGTTTGCATCCAGAACAAAGGAGGCCATTGTGCCTCTCTACTAATGGCTTATTAGACCCATTAAAGGATACAACACCCCATTTGGAATGTACCTTACAGGACATTTGCAACAGCTTGAATGACCACAACAGTACCACATCAAGAGGATTACTGACCTCAAACAGATGACCTATGCAGCCCAACTAAAGAAACTCCAGCTGTACTCGATTGCATTCCAGGTACTCAGAGGTGATCTCTGCTTGACATACAAGGCCCATTTCCAACCCAGTATTGATGGATATGCTCCACCTAAACAAAAGCCCCTGAGAGCAACATGTTCTAGGGATATAAACCTAACCACAATGATAACTAGGACATGCTGGAGGGATAAATTCCTGACCCGGAGACTGCCCATGCTTTTGAACATGATTCCAATGTACATAAGGCAGGGCCCTCTCACTAGCACACTTCAAGAGAAACCTTGATGGGTGGATGGGAGACAGACATGTACCCCGGGGATCACTGCAGTTGCTCTGCTGAACAGAGGCGCAGGGAACTAATGGCTCTGCTGTTCAGAGGCACAGGGAACTAACCTAAGAGAGTGACAGAAGCCAACACACTCTAGCTAAGCTTATAAATGCCCTTGGGCAGACAGCCTAGTAGCTACCTATGAACCTATGAACCTATTACATGTCTTATGTGCATGGATAGTTAACTAGCTCTTCCATTTTACTTTGCTATCATGCTGATAAACTGTCGGGTGACTACAAGTCATATGTATCCTGTTATTGTGTATTGTAAATGCCAATAGACATAACTAATGTTTGCCTAACATAACAGTAATGCTATGTAAAATGTAATACATATCTGCCTACAATACTGTACATTACACAGTTACTGGCACAATATCCCACAATGCAAATCATAATTGCACAGTAGGCCCACCTTCGACATGTTATTCTCAGTAATACACCCATACATATGCCTACTGTTACAATATATCAACATATACTATCCCCTGTTATAGCACGTACTTGTTGAACCAACCATGCCACTGATAGCTGCTGGAGAGGAATTGTTGGGTTCAAAGTCCTTATATAGCATCCCTTGTGGTGTATGAGGTGTTTGCCTTGTGACCTACAGCAGTACACACATAAATACTACAAGCGTTACTATGCTCAGCAATATATCACTACAAGATAACTGTTTCCACTATATGCATTGCATACACTTTAATTATTACAGAACAGGTACTACATACACAGACATACTGAGTGTTATACATACCTTATTAGTAACCCAAGATGTCGTTGACTGTTATTTCAGTCTTTTTCAGTTTGTGTTTCAATCTTCTTTGTAATGTTCTGCTGGTATATACAGATGGTTTGAATGTGTGACAAGCCATCCTTTTATAGTTAAATATCGGTAATGTGCTATCCTGACCACCAATTGGTGTTCCAAAGTAGTTAATTACATGCACATTAGCTGTGCAGCTACTCCATTAGCCAATACCATGGCAACAGTGGTGTATAACTGAGTACTCCACTTGGGTGTTGTCCCTTTGCCTTACTATTGAGGAAGAAGGCCTGGATGTGTTGTTTGTGATGTATTACAACAGCTATATGGAGACACACAGAGATATATTAGCTTCATGACTCCTGTGGATTGTGTGTAATGCCTAGAAGATGTTGCTCTACATGTGAGTACAGCTGTTATATTTCAGAACATTACTACTTATGCAGGGTTTGTTTGTACCTTATCCTTCTGCAGATGTTTCAGTCTGGCAAGGTTGTTTGAGTAGCTCAAGGCTGTATGGCTATGCATAAAATGTTAGGTGGTTTACAGTGTGCTCACCAGACATCTTTGGTTTGGTGTACATGTGTATCATACTGTGCTGTTAATCAGTAATTGGTAACAATTCCTCGTGTATACACAACCCTCTGAAATGGGATTAGTGCAAACAAACCCTGCAACATCAGCAGCTGTTCCATTGTATAACAGCAACTATTTCACACAGGGCCATGTTAGTGTGTCTCTGACATGGTAAGTTAAGGCTTCTGCAGATGTCGTACAGTGAGTGACTGATTTGTGATGTTATTAATGTATGTATTGTAATTGGTTTGGGTGTGGGAGAGATGTTGGTGGGTGTACATAGCAGATGCAGGTGTGCAGGAACTGCTTTTATACATATTCAATATATGTGTGAGGGTTCCTTCCCTATTTGAACACCCATCCTTTAGTGGACTAATACTATGGTAATTGCAAGCTGATTCATTAAGGAACTGTTATTTGGTTCCTGTATAGCATGCAAGTGATGTTAGTCCTTCAGTCCTTTCGGCAATACATCAAAATGTAATAAAGTATTGCTTCATGAAAGCTGTCTGTGTATTTCTGTCATAGGTATTTGCAGTCATTGAAGTTGTGTTGGTGACTGACCCTCTTTGGCTAGGATTGCCACCTTTTCAAATGGCCATAGTGGGACATTTTCAGGACACGCATCAGATTTTATAGGCCGACACAAACCCACATTCAGTGCAAAGGATAGAACTTTACTTTTTTGCCTAAATAAAAGCTTATTCTTGTAGCAGTTTAGTTGCTTATCCTGTTTCTTGTAACATGTAGGTATTTTAGATACAGAAATACCTATTTTATGCAACTATTACATAAAATAGGGGACATAATTATGTCCTACAATCTTAGGACATTTGCCATTTTTAATATTTTTGGTCAGGAGACAACCACCCAAAGAGGGACTGTCCCTAGCAACATGGGGCAGGTGATAACCCTATATTTGGCTTATGTCCATAGCACATATTTGTAATAGTGTATAGGCATATACTCTCCATATCCTTTGTTCATAACGTTTGGTCATGACGGAATGTATGATTGCTATGGTCCATGTTATACTCATATATGAACACTTCAACCGCTGTGTACGGGATACCTATGGAATTCTGAACAAACACAATTCTGACGCCCACAGTACCGGGCCCAGACTCCCAAACCCCACATTACCGAACACTCAAACTCACGACAGTCAAACTCGCAAAAGTAACACAAACACAGAACACACACATGCACACACAGACACACTGCTACCCACCACATCCAAACAAACCATCCTACACTATATATGAGCAGGTGGGCAAGCCCCCTACACTCCCCATGTGGGTGGCTGCACCCCCCCACACCCCCCACTTTAATATTCTACCTCCGAGATCGTACAGACACACAAAGCAAACCTACACCCACACATTACAGTCCCCCAGAAACACACACCACACTCAGAACACACACTTACACACACTACAGCCCTCAGAAACACACTTACACACAGTAACCTACCTGACCTGCAACACCAGAAGCACTAACTAAATGTCCCTTAACAATGGGATTTTAAAACTCGTGCTTCTGGTGTTTCAGTACTGTGGTCTTTCGGTCTTTAAGCCTCATGATTACGCGCGTCGGTATGTCAAGCATTCAGTATTTGGTAGGTATCCCATTTATATGTACCTGCATGGTTGTGTAGATGTTGTTAACCTCATAAAAATCAACTAAGGCCAATTTTGAGAGAAAAATTGCCATGGATTCAAAGGACAATCATAAGGCCTTTTTCAGCTATGTTAGGAACCTGGGTGGAAACTCCCAGATATGCTCAGAATTAGTCCAAAATGATACAAAAATCACTGAACCCACAGACATTGCAAACATACTGGCAGACAGGTTCAGTGCAAACTTCACCCCCCTCTCCCCGCCTAAAGGAGAGATAACTATCCCAGCCGAGTGTAGCCTCCCAGACATCTCAAATGCGCAGGTGAAAGCTGCTCTCTCTAAAGCTAAAAACACAGCATCAATGGGACCGGATGGTGTCCCCGGCTGTGTGCTACACGAGCTAAATGAGGAATTAAACCCGCACATAAGGCAGCTGTTTAATCTCAGCCTTACCACAGGATACGTGCCCAAGGAGTGGCGACGGCAACTGTTGTCCCACTCCACAAAGGCGCCTCACGGACCCTGGTAATTACCGCCCATAAGCTTAACAAGTCTAGTCTGCAAAGCTATGGAGAGGATCATAATGGAGCTCATAAACAAAGATATAGGGAGTTGCGGACATTGCACCCGAGCGAGTTTGGCTTTGTGAAGGCAAGATCATGCCTTTGGAACTTGCTCGACTTCTTCGAAACAATCACCAAGGCCATTGATGAGGAAAGGCAGTCCATACAGCCTACCTTGACCTTGCAAAGGCTTTCAACACAATACCCCACTCGGGTATTGTAGAAAAACTTATCAGCTTAAATGTAAACCCATATGTCACAAGATGGGTTGCAAACTGGCTTAAGGACAGAACCCACAGGGTTAGAGTTGCTGGCGCTGTGTCAGACTCCAAGCCGGTCACAAGTGGTGTCCCACAGGGCTCGGTCCTTGGCCCCCTATTGTTTGGCATCTACTTCTCAGAAGTACAGGCCAACATAGGAGGACTTTGGCTGACAAAGTTTGCAGACGACTGCAAACTGGGCGCCATAGTGGAAAGTGCATCAGACACGGATGTCCTTCAGAAGGGACTCACGGAAACAGATAGCTGGTGCCAGAGCCATGGCCTGAAGTTAAACGCCAAAAAATGTATAGTCATACCCTTCGGGAAAAACAAGGTAACCCCAAGCTACCATATAGGTGGCAATCCACTAAGCACAGAAGAGGTTATCAGGAACCTGGGGACCCAGGTTGACAGTGGCCTTTCTTTTGACACTCACATTGCTAAAGTGGTTAGAAAGACCTTCTACATTGCCCACCTGATCATGAAGGGATTCACATCCAGATCTAGTGAGGTCATTGTTCCCTGTACTCTTCACTTATCAGACCAATGATCGAGTACAATGCCCCATTCAGGATGTATCTCACCCGACATCTGCAGCAATTGGAGAGACCCCAAAAGTTCCTCACCAAAAGGATAAAGGGACTCCAAAATCTGTCATATGCTGCCAGATTGAAGAAACTCCAGCTCTATTCAGTCGCATACCGTCTGCTCAGAGGTGACATGTGCCTGACATACAAGGTCATGTCCAACCCGGAATTAATGGACATGCTCCACCTCAAAAAATCCAAATCCACCAAAACCACTAGAGCAAGCGACTTAAACCTTAGCACGGATATAAATAGGACGTGCTGGAGGGATAGATTTATCACTCAGAGACTCCCTATGCTGTGGAATAAAATCCCGGTCCATGTGAGGCAGAGCACCTTGCTGACTCTGTTCAAGAGAAATCTAGACCTGTGGATGGGAGATCGTAGGTTTACCCCAGGAATCATCTCTGTGTCACTGCTGGACAGAGGCACAACAAACTAATGAGCACAGTATTTTTTCATATAAGGGGTGGCGTAAGCCACAAAAATTTGGGCTAGGCTTATAAATGCCTTAGGGCAGATAGCCTAGTATAAACCTATGAACCTATGAACCTATCTATATATCTACATATATATGTATATCCCTATATATCGACATATATCTCACTCTCTCCCTATATATATATATATATATATATATATATATAGAGAGCATAAACCTTTCATTGGGTACATGGCGGTTTGTCCTATTTCCACACAATCCTCCCTTTTGTGTTTTAACCTGTTAGAATGCACAACTGCTGTTGGTATATCTCAGGTAGCTTAGTGGTAGGTCATTATGAAGATTGTGTACATGGCTGAATGTTCTAATCCTGGCAGTGGTCATTTTACCTCTCAGAGCAGGCAATGGTAATGCAAGGGTGATTAACACACATTTCAGTGGTTGTGGATGACTTTGCCCGTGATATGCATGATGTTCAGCAAAGGTTAAACCTGTGTGGCGTTTATCCATGTAGTCATGTTTAAGTGCCGCTTACCGGCACTTACCGGTGCAATAACCCGCTATTGTCTGCTTAAAAGTGCTTTAATAACCTGCATCCAACATCCCTTATTCGGGACCTCAAAATGACGTAGCAGCCCTTGAAACCGGGTCCATGAACACCACAGTCACTGGCTTTACCACTGAGGCACCTGAGATATGTGCAACTTTTATGGTGTTTAGCATGTACAGTTTTTTACAGCCGTTCCTCATTACTGCAAACAAATGTGTAAGTCAGTTGGTGTACATATGTATGATACCTGTTAATGTTCATATGTTTGTTGAAGTCAGTTTGCAATGTGACCTGACAGGGTGTATTATGGATGAGAATGGTTCTTGTTTTGTGTCCTTTTTACATTGTGCCCATACTCCATGTGTACCACTCCAGTTCATGTAATGAACCTCTGACACAGGCCCTCCTTGATGCATATTCCATTAGCTAGCAGTCCTCCGCCACACCAATCACCACATACACAGCAACCATTGCTTCTATGGGGAATTAGGTTTATATTAATAGTTCTAAAACCAGAGATGCATGTGTTTTGTGTACACTTCTATCCATTTGGAATGCTTCTGTGTCACAAAGTGTATTCATAGATGTTTATATATAATATATATATATATATATATATATATATATATATATATATATATATATATATATACATATTTCTATCTATATGCACACATGAGTGACATATATATATATATATATATATATATATATATATATATATATATATACACATATATATATATATATATATATATATATATATAAATATATAGTATTCATTTGTAACACTTATACATATGTAGACTTGTATATGTTGATTCACACATTACAGTACATTACAATGTACAGTACATATGTACACAAAATGACTGTCCCATTTGTGGTCTGTACTGTGAAATGCCTGTAGTATAAGATGTAGTCTAACGACCACTTACCATGTATACAGATTAGGTGGCTTAGTGTTAGATCCTTGACTATGGTGTGAATGGTCCAGGGTTCAACACCTGCGATGTATTAGACATATTTTACTACAGAATAAGGCTAATTTAAGCAGTTGTACGCAGGTTTGATGGTGTTTGTGTGACATTATACCAGCGGTTGTACACAGTTAAACAAACTTTACATCCTACAACCTGTGCACATAAATATGGCCACTTCTGCTAACTACTCAGGATATATACATTTCAGTGACGTAACATCTCACTATGTGCTTATAAAACATTAATTTGTCTGTTAACTGTACTCTCCAGCACACATGGGTTTATGTGTGTTCCAAATGTTTATTATTCTGTGGAATACTACCTATATATGCAAGCTGTGGTTAAGGTATACTATGTAACATGTAAAACATCTCTGACTTTATTGGGATTTGAGCCATGACTGCACAGATATTATGCAAGTGCTGTAGCCATTACACTATTGACATTAACATTCCTTCTGCCTATTTCCTATGTCTATGAATCCTATGTGTAAGCTTGGCTACACAACAGGCGGAGCCACCCACACCCAGTGAGCTTCTCGAAATACCGACATAACACATGAATTGAGAGACTATACATTAACATCCTAACTACATTTGGCATAGCCCCTCACTGACACACTTCAGGGGAAACCTTGATGTGTGACTGAGCAACAGTATATACAGCCCTGGGATCATGTGTCCCAGAAACATACATGGGGGAGCCACTCCAGTTTTATAGCTGCAAGACCTGTTGGGGAAATTGAATGCTGTTGGGTTGTCATGTTAACATGCCCTTTTTAGATCACTATGTACCCCTATCACCCTACAGCACCCCAGTCTTCAACAACTTCCAGCAACTCTGCCTGGAATCACTTCATTGGCTATGCTTGACAGAGGCTCAGGTACTTCATCAATGGTGCAGATAAAGCCACCACACTGTAGCTATGCTTCTAAATGCCCTTGGGCAGATAGCCTACTACCTATCTGTGAACCTCTACAGTGTAGGCCATCTCCAACATCATATGGGATTATACAGAGTTTTCTGATCACAATATACAGTTTCACCATGTAGTCAGACAACAGTTAAGTACAGCAATAGCATACAGATTACTGATACATGATCACTCCAAAAGCCTATCTTGGAAGCTAGTGGACTTGTATAGGTTTCAGGCTTTGTATTGCTTGCCAGTAGGTTACCTACAGGAAAGATGGGACACAAGCACAGATGGGAAACATGCCTGCAACAATGCCATACCAACTTGCATGTGTCAGCTTAAGGCTTTGGAATGCTGGGCAAGGCTATTGGCACCCCCATGGTGCCATTTTTAGGCAGGTCTCAGAGGTGAATCTTACCTCCATAAACTGCACAATAGCGGAATCAATGAGGGTTAGGCTACTCAACACTCGGGGTAGTACTCACAACATGCACGCACTCACAGCACCCCTCAGTATGGACAACATCTACATCTGTTCTGTGACTGGGACCTGTATAAGGCTCCTGTGAGCACACCAGCACTACCAGACTACAACCCATAACACACATTTCAGCCACTGAACATGGACTGGCACAGACATGGAGGGGGTGTATCCATATTCATTGGGGATACCTACACCTCCAAGTTAGTGGGGCAGCATGATACCTCTGTGATCATTCATGTGCTGCTAATATCAGCCACGACTGCAATGCAAACTGTGAGCTGCTACAGATAACCCTCCATGACCCAGGAGCAACACTACAACTATCTGGAGACAGTGGTAAACATGACAGTCCTACCAGACACCCTGTTATTGGTCAGTGTTGGCTACCCTACACTTAACTGGATAACCTACTCGAGTATTCACTTCCAGGCCCAGGACTTCCTGGGATATATCACCTCATATGGCCTGTATCAGTTGGTAGATAGACTAAAGAGAGGTGAAAACATACTAGAAGTGGTAATCATTGACATGTGCAACAGGTGCACTACAGCAGAGGTAAACCGGTCACTGTTTAGATCTGACCATGAACTATTTACTGATGATTTCCACTCCCAACCATCTCCCCCACCCAAGGAACATACAGTGAATACCTTTCCTACAGATAAATTCACAGTACTAATGACAGAGGTGGAAGGGTTCACAGTAGGAGTAGCGAGTCCTGGTTTACCATTGATGGCATGACCCATACATCTTTGTAGGTGCTTATAGAGTGCATTTGTAATTCTGTCTGTATCTTGATGACACTGCTCAAGATACAGACAGAATTACAAATGCACTCTATAAGCACCTACAAAGATGTATGGGTCATGCCATCAATGGTAAACCAGGACTCGCTACTCCTACACAAGGACACCAGTCTGCTGAAACCCTGCATTACACAGGCTATACAACAGAAGTAAGACAGTAGTCCAGAACAACAGCAAATCCCAAGACATGCAGACATCCATGACCAGTATTAGCAAGATACTTATGTTACTGATGTAATCATCCGAGGCTGACATCCACTGGTAAATAGGCATGGATTTGGAATATGAGCACAAAGGCTTCTTTGGCTATGTCAAGGATCTAAGCAGTAACACACAGATTTGCACTGTGCTGTTGCTATATTGCTCTGAATATACTGACCCTACTGATATCACCAACATACTTGATGATACATTTGGAGCAAGCTTCACCCCCTTCAGGGCCCACAACAATACCCAAAACGTACAGTATCCCAGACATCTGAGACATACTGGTGGTAATGGCCCTTTCAAATGGCATGACAGAGCATCAATGGAGGCAGATAGTGTCCTAGACTGCATCCTGCAGACACTACAAGACAAAGTGACCCCCCGCCTAATATAGCAATTCAACATCCGCCTCTACACAGGCTACATGGCCATTCAATGGCACATGGCAACAGCTATTCCATTCCACCAAGGTGGTGACACAACTGACCATGGTAACTACCACCCCATAAGCCTGAGTAACCTGATCTGCACAGCTATGGAGTGCATCCTCATAGCACTCATTAACACAGACAATGGTAACCTCCAGACACTTGACCCAACCCAGGTCAGCTTGATTGACTACAGATCATGCCTACTGAACCTGTTTGACATCTTACAGTCACCTAGACTTTAGGTGTGGGGTGTGGTAGTTCACACATACTACCTGGACCACGACAATTGTTTTGACACCATTCCCCACTCAGGTATTATTTCTGCACTCACCAGCCAGTACATACGCCCATACATCACAGGTTGGTTTGCCAACAGGCTTACACACATTACCCACATGGTAAGCCTAACAGCCTCCAGGTCCAACTCTTGACCAGTCACAACTGTTGTCCCACAGGACTCAGTCCTGGGACCCCTATTGTTTGTCATATACTTCTCAGAGGTACAGGCTAACACAGGCGGACTACAGCAGACCGTGTTTGGTGATTACTGCAGACTGAGAGCCATAACTGACAGTCCAGCTGTCACAGACATCCTTCAAGGGGCCTCACATAGACCAACACAGGGTGTCAGAGTCATGGCATCCAGCTAAAGGCCACATACTGCATGGTCATTCCATTTTGGGAAACTACACACACACACATTAACACATGAGTGGGAGACACTATAATTCAGAAGACGTAATGGGTATGTGGGGACTACATTAGATAGTGATCTCTCCTTTGACAATCATATCTGGGAAGTAGTTAGGACATCTGTCTATGTAGGCCATCTGATTACTTAAGGGTTCGCATCTAAACAGACTAAGGTTACAGTGCCCCTTTACTCATCACTCATCAGTCCCATCATCGAGTATGATAAACCATTTTGGATGTACCTCAGAAGACACATCCAACAGCTGGAAGAGCCATGAACGTACCTTGCCAAGAGGGATAATGCCCTCAGACATGTGTCCTATACTGCCAGACTGCATAAACGCTTGCATTACTCAGTGGCATCTCGTTTACTCAGAGATGATATTTGCTGGCGAACAAAGCCATCTCCAAGTCAGGCTTAATAGATATGCTCCACCTATGGGAATCCATGTCACAGTGAGCCACACACTGTAATGAGCTACACCTAGCCACAACCATAACTGGAAGATGCTGGAGTGACAGATTCCTGTCATGGGTACTCCCCATGCTTTGGAACTACATCCCTGATTACATTATACAGAGCCCCTCACTAACACTCCAGGGAATCCTTGCAGAGTGGGTGGGGAACAGTGGATACACCCCAGGGATCTTGCAATTGTCTCTGCTCCACAGAGGGGCAGTTAGTTACTCAATGGGGTGGTGACAGCAGACATATTTTAGCTAGGCATATAAATGGCCTCGGGCAGTTAGGCATGTACCTACCTATGTACCTATGATCCTATACATACAGTATCGACACACGCTGATAGCTTAATTTACTGTTCAAGTATTGATTTACCTTGTGCCAATGGCAGTTGTGTGTACAATAGCTGAGGGCTGCCTATGTAGGATGCACACAGTAGACCACCTATACATGACTGTAAAATGTATCTTTCACCACAAACATAAAATGAATCTTTGCCTAACTGTTCTTTTTTTTTTTTTTTTTTTTTTTTTTCTCCACCTGGCATTTCTTCTCCTTTATTTCTTTGCACCTCATTTTTCCTACACTTCTCTTCTGATTTACTTCATTTGCATTTCATATGTATGTATATTTTTTTCTGTGCTAACAATACAATTGTATAAAAATCTTATTTTTACTTGTTTGTAAATTGTTTAAGTGTGCAATGTGTTTGTAATATGGAGCTTTACGTGTGCAATGTGTCTGTAATATGGAGCTTTTCTCCCCGGGCCTACACTGAAAACGGGCTTTCGGGCCCAGTGGACATCCCCGGTTATCAAACTGGAAATAAATAAATAAATAATAAATGACAATTTACAAGTGGTCATGTGTGTGTGCCATCCATGTTTACTGTGTGTGCAGGTGGAGAAGGGTGTCAGTCCGTAGGTGCCTACACTGTCAGTGTATGTCCTATATGTTCCCACTTTGCCAAGGCATGGGCATACTGAGCACACCTCCATCTGCCTACTGGGGCTGGCACAGGATGTTTGTGGTCTGAGTCCCTCTGTGCATGTGGGGCCCTTGGCAATGGTGGTGGGCTGTGAGGGCCTTTACCATTCTGTCCCTGCTGCAGCTATTTCTGCAGGATCGTATTGTGTAGCATGGCACATACTATGAAGATGTGGACACACATACCTGGAGAGTACTGCAAGACTTCACCGGATACGTCCAAGCAATGGAACCGTGATTTCAGCATCCCAAACACATTCTCTATGATGATTCTGGTTTCTGCGTGTGCCTTACTATGGTGTTCTTGCATGGGTGTGCATGCATTTCTGATGGGAGTCATCATCCACAGTTACAGTGCATAGCCAGCATCCCCCACCAGTTGGCCATATGGGATGTCCCCCCTGGCAAATACCTGATACAACTGTGAGGCATGCCAGATGTGGGAGTCTTTATAGCTTCCAGGGCTGCCAGCACACACATCCATGATAATGCCCTGGGCATTGCACATGACCTGGCAGTTGATGGAGGGGTATCCCTTGCAGTTTTTGTAGTGCCTACCCTGCTCACTGGGTGGTGACTTGATGTGTATGTGCGTGCAGTCTATTGCACCCAGTACCTCCAGGTAGTCTGCCACATGGTGGAAGAGATGCATATTGCTGGCCAACTTGTCCTGCATTCGGGGGAAGTATATGTGCTCATTGGCATGTGGTAACATGGCATCCAGGAACTGGTGAAGTACCCTGGATGCTGATGCCTGTGAGATCCCCATGATATCCCCAGCTGGCCTTTGAACGGTACCTGTGGCTAGTATTCTCAAGCTTACACATACCTTCGTGTCAATTGGGATGGGTTCCCATCTGTTATTTCTGGCTCTGAGGCAGGGTTAGCACAGCTCAACAAGTTGCTGTATGGTGTACCTGTCCACCCTGTAATGCTCTACTATGTTCAGATCATGTAGCCCCTGGTAGGTTACACTGGGTCTGAACACTCTTATTCTCCTCCAGTGCCTGAGATGGTTGTCAGCATCATCCTCCACACCACCTACAGTCTCCAACACATGCTGGTGAATCAAAGCCATGGAAGCCCTTAACATGTACATTTTCAAAGTTCCCCATCTGTATACACCAATGGTGCAGAGTGTATGGGAATACACAAGTGTGTGTAGGGCTTTCACACTTTATACTATTGTGCTATGGATGCTGCTGGTGTAATTGGGTGTGTATGTGCAATTCCAGCTGCAGGGTATCTTAATTATGGGTTTTACAGAAGGTATTGCTATTGTGGGGCCTTTGGTGTTGTATTAAGCTTGGCTGCCATGATTCATCTACTGCCCTTTACTTCACTTTTCAACCCCATTCCCCTCCCATTGTCAGGCATGCATCCAGCTGCCGGCTTTCTTGTTTTATACTTTCCCAACCCAGGATTGTGTAGCGAAATGTGTTATGTATCTGATCTACTGAAAGTTTGCT
This sequence comes from Protopterus annectens, assembly GCF_019279795.1. Classification (NCBI taxonomy): domain Eukaryota; kingdom Metazoa; phylum Chordata; order Ceratodontiformes; family Protopteridae; genus Protopterus; species Protopterus annectens. The sequence continues at coordinate 1,170,352,322 of NC_056732.1, read as the reverse complement.
TTGTTCTGCTGTTAAAGTTCTCTTTTCTTTGCAGTACAGCACCTCCCCTTTCCTGTTCTACAGGTAGCTGCTAGGAGCCTTGTTAGCTTATGTCAATGGCCCACTGTGGGTCCCTATGTGTTATTTACTCATTTGTACTCCAATTACCATGCTGCAGCATTTCCTTATTTTCTTCCTGTATCCTTCCCGTTTCAGCTGTGGTGCATACCGTGCACAGCCGTTTATCAGGTTTCAAGTGCATTTACATCCATGTTCACATGCACATTTGGTTACCTTGTGTGCTCTCAGCTAAGCAAACCTATGGCTACTTCAACACACCCCTATCCTTCAGCTTTGCTTAGCAACAGGCAAACCAGATTAGCAATGCTCCAATGTGCTTACAGCTAAGGTGGCACACCCCTCTCTTGATGTCATCTTTATCTCCAGGCTGCACCTTGGTGTTGTACTGCTACGCTGTGAGGTACATCCTTACGCCAGCAGGGATTTTGTGATTCAGTATTACTTGTCTCATTTGCATGGCATTGACTACTAATTCCTAGTTGCCATACAGAACACTGTCACAGCCCTTTAGCAACCCTTGCACCATGGTGTGGTGTAGCATTCATGCCACTGACTATTATGCAGAATTCATGAAATGTGTTACATTACAGCTTTATTACATATAAATATATTTTCATTGTGATCCCGTTTGCGCACCAATGCACTGCAATTTTATTTTGCGTTAGTGTGGCCATGACATTAAATGTTCTTTTGTATGTGTTGTGCATGTTTTTTTTTTTTATGCCAATGGCTATATATTTAGCCATTGGCATATATTAACAGTATAATACATGAGTTTGGTCCACTGTCATGGCTCCTATTTTATGTTTGAAAAAATGTAAACCATTTTTTCGGTTTACATTTCTGCATGTTTACACTATGCCTGCACCACTCCATGAATCGCTATATACCTTCATTTGCATGCTACACTGCTGCACATGGGGTAATTAGCATACCTGCACCGGGAGCTGTGCAGCCATGGCATACGCAGGTAGTGCAAGTGGAAACAGCTCATACCTGAATCGCTCAGCGGCCATATTTGATGTTAGATCACCGACGCTACGCCTGTGCCTAGCACAAGCTTCATGAATCCCAGGGAGTGTCTTCGGACACACACCTCTGAACGTCTTGGAGCAAGAACTCTGGAAAAATGCAGTACTAAGAGTGTGGCAAAAGGCCAGAAATATGGATAGCTTTTAAATATTGCTCTTACAAACTTAGAAAATTGATAGAATGACAGGTTTTGATATATATATTTAAAATGGTTGTATTTTTTACACTGTATTTGTATCATGAAAGAGCTATATAGAAATATATAGCTGAAGTCTTTACTGGAAGCTTAGTGGTTAGAATTCCGGCTTTACATGCAGTTGTTTGTAGTTCAAATACCAAGACAGGTTATTCAGCTTTTACATGGTAAAGCATTGTTAAATATATTTTTTTATTTAACGATATAGTAATTGATATTTGTTAACCAGGGTAGTGTAGCTGGTCCAGGTTTCCATTGTCAGTGGATATATGATGTGAACTCACCTATGTGAACACGAGTGTCCCATACAGTACAGTCACACCCCAAGTTAATGTAATCAAAGCACATAGGCGACGTCATGTAATGTAAAACATATACACTTAATAATATGTCAGTAATAAGTAATTAATGTCCAATTCATAAATTTATTTAAATGAAAACTGAGCAATGCTTAGCAGTGCTTAGCTCTTCTTAGCTGTTTGAGCATTACTTAAAAGATTAATTCTAGGCAGCATTCAGCCCAGCTAAGTGGATCTGTGCACTGCTAAGCACTGTTCAGCATTTCTGAAATCAGCTAAGCACAGGTAAGCATGGGGTGTCTGAGGCTGCTTAGCTATGCTTACCTGGTTTCAGAAATGCTGAGCGTGTTTGTGTCCAGGGAGGGGCCCTTTCTACTCAGCAATGTTCACACTAGCTGCAAAAGTTTTAAAGGTTTAAAACTGGAGGAAATGGGAAAAAAGGAAAGGAAATAGCAGACAGAAGGCAATCAACTATAAATTGTTAATAAGGCCTCTGCCACTCACAGTGGCCCATTCAAACCTCTCAATAATGTTGCTGGCAGGTGGAATGTATCATAGTCAGCCAATCACACAGGCAGCATCTGAAGCACACCAGTATAAAGTATGCAAACACCCTTCAATATGATTTTTCCACATACTCAGCACCATTGAAATACACACTTGGGAATTTTAACTGACAAAATGATAGGGGCTGCTGCTGCTTTGCTACATCTCTACATGCTATAGACGGAGGGTGGTAATGACGATGATGCTGACAAATGGCCCAGATTGAGGTGGAGAAGAGTGTTCAGACCCACGGTAACCTTTCAAGGTCTATATGAGCTGGAGATAGTTGAGCACTACAGGCTGGACAGGGACATATTTCAGCAACTCACTGAGCTCTGCCTCCCTCATCTCAGACTCACAGCCAACAGAGGGGAACCCATCCCAGTGGAAACAAAGGTATGTGTAGCATTAAGAATACTAGCTACAGGTACTTTCCAAAGACCAAATGGGGACATCATGGCGGTCTCACAGGTATCTGCATCCAGGATACTCCACCAGTTCTTGGATGTCATGCTAACACATCCCAGTGAGCACATTTATTTCCCCAGCACCCATGAGGACAGCACCAGCAATATGCATCTCTTCCACCAAGTAGCAAACTACCCAGAGGTACTGAGTGCCATGGACTGCACCTATATTTACATCAAAGCACCACCCGGTGAAGACGGTAGAGTTTACATCAACCAAAAGGGCTATCACTCCATCGACTGCCAGGTCATGTGAAATACCCAGGGCATTATCATCAACATGTGTGCTAGCAGCCCTAGCAGTTATCATGATTCCCACATCTGGCATGCCTCACAGCTGTACCAAGCATTTGCCAGGAGGGACATCTTGTACAGGCATCTCATGGGGGATGCTGGCTACATACTGGAACCATGGATGATGACACCAATCAGAAATGCACACACTGAAGAATGCCATAATGAGGCACAAACACAAACTAGAAACATCATAGAGCATGTGTTTGGGAAGCTCAAGTCACGATTCCGCTGCATTGACATATCAGGCGGAGCTCAGGCATACTCTCCAGCCACATGTGCACACATGTTCATAGTATGGACCATGCTACACAATATGATCCTGCAAAAACAGCTGCAGCAGGAACCTTACAGGGAAAGGACACAAAGCTCCCCACCAGTGCCAAGGTCACCACAGGCACATGGGGACTCGGAGGAGAAACCCCCTCAGCCTGTCCCTGTAGGCAGACACAGGCATGCCCAGTACACCCTGGCCTTGGTAAAGAGGCAATGCATAGCACATATTCTGACACTCTAGGGACCCAGGGACTGACACCTCTCTCTGATTTCCACACACAGTAAAAAGGATGCCACACACATCACACTACCTGTACCTTACCATGTATGGGATGTGCACTGTGTGCATCCGACAGAGTCAGCCCTGAAGCACTGTCCTCACAACTGCTGCTGCCACAAGGTAAGTCACCCTTCATAACAATAAATGAATGACATAGTACACTGGGGTAGCATATATATGGTATTGCTGCATGTATGCATGGGAATGGAGTGGGTTACTGGGATAGCAGCAGACAATGGACAGCTATGTGGGACAACAGGCACACACTTCCACCACACAATATGCAGTATGCCCTGTGCCAGCAAAATCCCCTGCACTATGTGAAGGACTTACAAACAATGAGGTCATAGGACAAATGCATGGATGTCAATGTTGGAGTCCCATACATAGGTCCAAACCTCCAGCAGCAGGAAAGCTGTACAAAGCCATCAAGAAATGTGTGGCAAAGGCTCAAAAACAGTCACATTCCATAAAGATTGCTCTTACAAGCATTGAAAGTTGGTGTAATAACAGCTGTTGCAGTAGCATGACATCTCTGTAGTGTGGGCAATAAGTCTGAAACTGAAATGGCTGTCATAACTTCCTAACTTCAGTCTTAAATGATTTCACTAATATTTGTCACACAACCACATGTTTAATGGGACATGGAACCAAAATATGAGCCAAATATCTGGACAGTCAGTGAAGATATGAACAGTTGAGTGGTATGACCCCCCCAACACACCCAAATTGATATAGAACTGCAGGAAAATATATGTTTGTAAGGTAATAGCAGCAGACCACACATTTCCAGGCCTGTCACAATCAACTTGATGCATTGTTCCAGTTCTAAAATATGCAAGGGTCAATGTGCTCTGTATACTTGTGGTTAAATAGCATCAGGAAGTAGGCAGCACTTACTGCTGGCTGTTTTGATCTGCTGGTCTAACTATAGAACTGTGGTTGTCAGGGTCCATGGTTCCAGACTACCCATAGCAACAAATCTACATGTCAGCTACACCTACAGTAGGAGTTCTACAGACTGTCCAGAAGAAATATATGTTACTGCAGGAAAGCTCGATGGTGGAGTGACTGGGGGCCACACATATGGATAGCACACTGCTCTGAGTAACGTACATGGTGCCTAGTACAACAGCAGGGTGGGACTGCCAGGATATAAAGGCTGCCATGTTACTGTGTCAGTACTGACAACAAGTCAGTGGGCACCATCCATAACCCTGGAATTACAGGGATTCACAGAATGTCAACACCTATGCCTCCTATATCTGTTCTGCTTGTCATAACTTTGCATTTGCCTGTTAACTATCTGTAAACAAAATTGGTTGATGTGAAAACATCAGTGACAGACAGTTGAGATGCAGACCTCATACCCATAAGGAAAGGAAAGCTTATATAAAAAACTTCTATCAACTGTCTATGTTTGGTGGAGAAATATTAAGACCCTTGTTCTCATGTCTGGGCTTGTGCACAACTGTCATCTATGTGCCTGTCCAGATGTGTATCTGTAAGAGTTTGACAGCTATGGCCAACATGTAGCCCTATAGTAACAGTGCAACACAAACTTCTGAAGACCACAGCAGATGTATGTGGCACAATGATGGGCAACCTGCTAAACATGTACAGTCAGAGGTGTGACATCCATAACCCTGTACATGATATTATGACGTCTACCCCAGTCACACCATAACTACAAATACATAACAGTGGCAAGTGTGGACAAAGCCTGTGACTTTAGTACACAAGGACCAAGAGACACATATAAGGGGCAGAGGAACCAATGGCCACACAAATGTAGATTGTGCATAATACAACAATTTGTGCAGTGCCATAGGTTCCCTGCACTGTATGGAGTCAGTAAATAAATGTCTGTCAGCAGTTCCTCACATTAATCTAGACCAATCTGCCACTGACATATCAGGAAATCACAGTGCTATGTAGAATATACAGCACATATTATGGAAACCTTTGCTCAGTCCAATGCACTCTGTACCCACCCTAGTATATGACTTACTTAATAATGAAAGCATGCAGCCAGGACAGCCCTCAGCCACTATATCAATGAGTTTCTGGACTGTTTACACAGGTTCATCAGCCAATCGGCTGTAGCACACAAAATCCTGTACCGGAGTACAGATACAATTTCAGCCCATGTCTGGGAGTCCCACTGTTAGTATTGAAGATCGTACTAGACATGCTCCTACACTTAGAATTTTACCGCATGTCTGAACACACATCCCACTATAGAACTGTGTTGTCCATATATGCCTTTGTATACAGACAGCTTTGCACATGTTATCTGTCTCTCCCCACCCCCATCACACAGGATTACCCTCAACTATCTGTATATGGCACAAATAAGATATATCTGCATATGTGGAGTATCATATACATACATACATACATATATATAAAATGTAGACAGGCAGAAACAGGAAGAGAGAGAGAGAGAGAGAGAGAGACAGACAGACACAAACAGGGAGAAAGAAAGGGGCAGAGTGAGTGAGAGAGAGAGAGACAGACACCCTGAAAGCCATAGTGATGTACTGGTGGAGACATTTGCACAACAATTGTAAGCAGTGGCACGTGCAAGTACTTTGGTGACCTCCATTATGTGATAGTAGTGATGTATGGGTTGTAATCTCACATCACCCACCTTGTGTATGTTTCTGTATCATTTACATTTACATCTGTATACACACACCAAACAGGCCTATGTCTGTGTAATGGTCACCCGTTTAATGACCCTGATACCAGTGTCCTCCACAATAGCGGCCTGTCAGCAGCTACTGATGTCATCCACCCCAACAGCAGTGGCACACATTCTTCAAATGCCTAATACATGTGGTGCATACAATAAGTGTGTAGCACTATAGTACATACAACTAGATAGGTAGAGGTTCTAAATGCAGTACTGGTAACTGAGTGTGTGTGTGTTTGTAGGTTATACAATTTTGAGGCCTGTTCCACCCAGTAAACCCCTCCATTGCCCCACTTTACAAGTGCTACTGATATCATTCACCTTAGAAGCACCTTTGGACATGCTTCAGCCATCTAAGCTTTGTGGTGCATGCGATAAGTACATAACATTATAGTATATACAACTAGATAAGTAGGGGTTCTAATTTCAATACTAGCAACTGTGTGTCTGAGTCTCTGTGTGTGTTTGTAGGCTATACCATTTTGAGGCCTGTTCCACCAAGTAACCCCCCCCAATTGTTCCACTTTACAAGGACTGCTTATGTCATTCACCTTAAAAGCACCTGTGGACACTTTTCAGCCATCTAAGCTTCATGGTGCATGGGATAAATCCATAGCACTATAGTACATGCAACTAGATAGGTAGGGGTTTTAATCTCGGTACTGGCGACTGTGTGTCTGAATATATGTGTGTGCCATTGTAGGTTATACCATTTGAGGCCTGTTCCACCCAGTAAACCCTCCCATTGCCCTACTTTACAAGGGCTGCTGATGTCATTCACCTTAGAAGCACCTTTGGACACTCTTTAGCCAGCTAAGCTTAGTGGTGCTTACAATAAGTGTGTAGTGCTATAGTACGTACAACTAGGTAAGTAGAGGTTCTAATCTCTGTACTGGCCATTCAGTGTGTGTGTATATCTGCATCTGAGTATCTGTGTGTGCTTGTAGATTATTCCATTTTAAGGCCTGTTCCAGCCAGTAACCCCCCCCCCCCACATTGCCCTACTTTACAAGGGCTGCTGATGTCATTCACATTAGAAGCACTGTTGGACACTCTTTAGCCATCTAAGCTATGTAGCACTTGCGATAAGTATGTAACAATGTAGTACTTACAACTAGATAAGTAGGGGTTTGAATCCCAATACTGGCAACTGTAACACTGTATATATATATATATATATATATATATATATATATATATATATATATATATATATATATATATTTGTGTGTGTGAGTGATGCATAATCAATGCGGAGGTTGGTTATACTGTTTTAGCTTATTAACTCCCTCCTCATGGCATTATGTCACAGGGCCTGTTGATGTCACCCACCTTACATGCACCATTTAAAACTCTGTAGGCCATTCCACTCCACTGTACAACTTATTGCAGAATGACCAGATGTTTGCTACATATATGTGGTCCATGTCTCATACAAAATGGGTTTTCTGTCAAATCAGTGTAAAATAATTGAGGGTTCACATCAGAAATATTGACAGACATATGCACTTCATATGTCATACCCTACTGAAAAATCATGCTCACACAAAACCTGTTACCCTATCAGTTGTCTAGGCATGTAAGAGAAATATGTGAAAAGTGTCCCTATATTTTGTGAGTGTACCTCACAATTGATGAATGCTCTGTCCATGGTAATTGGTGTATGATGTTGTGAGGTATATCTCCAGCGGTATGTAGCACTATAACACAGACAACTAGATAGGTAGGGATTATAATCTGAATACTGCCAACTGTGTGAGTGTATGTTTGTGTTTGCATATCCCCTGCAGCAGCATGGGTGTCATGTGTGTGTGTGTGTGTGTGTGTGTGTGTGTGTGTGTGTGTGTGTGTGTGTGTGTGTGTGTGTGATGGTTATACCATTTAGTGTGCCTGTTACACCCTGTTAGCTCTCCCATTGGCAATCTATTCAGGGCCTACAGATGTCATCCACATTAGAAGCAAAGTTACACATTTTATAAATCAATACCACTGTTGCGCATGCAATACATATGTTGGTATGCAGTGTAGGTAACTAGATAGGTTGGTCTTCTAAACAGAAAAGTGCCCATTCTGTGTGCATGTGCGTTTCAATGCATATCCACATGCAGCATTGTGTGTGTGGGTGAGATGGCTATAACATTATTAGGGCCTGTCAAACCCCAGTGGCAATCCTTACACCCCCTGCATATGTCAACTACCTCAATAGTAGTGGCAGACATACCTACACTATATAGGCTCTGTGGTGCTGGAGTCATGTATATAGCAACAACATAGGTAAAACTAGCCAGGTAGAGGTTGTACTCCCAACAATGGTAGTTTATGGTTAGTGTGTGTGTGTATATATGTATACCCTCTTGCAGTAGTGTTACTGTGTTAGGGCCATCAGCATACCTCTCAAACCATCATAGAAGGACACCTGGATAAAGCCATACAAAAGAGTTGGACAAAGGCCAAATATTAGACTCAATCTTTACATATTGCTGTGACACACATAAAAAGTAGACAGCATAGCATGTTGTGCATTGGCATGCATCCCCTGAAGGGTATGTGTTCTGACCTGACAATATACATCATCATTCTTTAATGTTAGTCTATCATGTTTTGCCACATATATGCCACAAAACCACAATGTATATCAAACTTCAGGACAGTTTGCACAATTATGTCGAGAAGAGAGGTATGGACACCATGTGTCCCACCCTGCATGTTGCAGTCCATGTTTGGCCAGGTGTCACCTGTGACAACAACTCAAGCAGAGATCCCCAGAGTGTAGGACAACAAAAATGCCCTTAATGTTGTCTACTAGTTGTATAAAGCATTAATTTCACATCAGAAGCACCTGAATGTTATGACAAATAGTATAAGCAAAGGTAATGTGACACCAGGAAGTTGTCATATTAGCAAACCCAGGGAAGTCCTGTCAGTTGCACTTCCTGTTGGTATGCTATGTCCTGGCAACTGTCACTGTACTGCAAGATGTGTAACACAATCCACAATTGATAAGATATTGAACCCAATCTGTGTTGCATATGTGCGTCCAGTATGTAGACCTGTGGAGGTCCTGTGATCAGCTGCTGCACCCAATGAACCACACGTATGTAGGCATGAATGCTAACTCCCACCACTCACATATGTAGGTACTGTCCAAGGCTATGTCCACTGTATGTAGTGTGCTGTCTGTCATAGACACACAAACTGCCTTTAACACACTGCTATGGGGTTATACATTGGGTATGGAGTGGTGCCAACATCCTGGACTCAAGCTGAATGCAGACAACAGTGCCATCATACCATCTGTCATGGACATGGCCACACTATGTCTCACATCAATGGCTATCCCTTTAACACACAGTCAGTGTTGACAGACCTGGGTACTCAGTAGGATAACACTGTCACATTCAGGCAACAAGTAGTGGCAGTGATCAGAAAAGGCTTGTACATGCTTTACCACATCGCTAAACAGACTGCATCCAGGAAAAAGGATGTTACCTCTGTTAAGTCCTCGGTCATTACTACAATACATTATCAGCATGGCTATTCTGGAATGTACCTATGCAGACAGCAGCAGCAAGTGGAAAGGATAAGTTAACACCCACAAATGTTATCCATGCCCTTCAACACCTGTTGCATGCAGACATCCCATATTTAGTACTGCCCCACTCTGTATCTGATAGGTTTACCAGAGGTGGGCTGTGGCATACCTAGATGGCAATGTTGTGCTCAGCCCAACATTTGCCCCATATATGTCAGCATAACTCTATAAACATTACCACCACAATAGGCCAGAATCACATATGAGACAGCAAAATTATCGACCAAAGAAACATGTTTGTCTACCGCAGGCTACCCTTTTTCAGGAAAGCACACCTCATTCATGCCAAACACAGTACCATGCAAACCATCCTCACCTGCATCAAGGTTGAGGCAGGTGACACACTCCACCCTATTGCATATGCACCACTGTCTCTCACCAGCAGGTACTGTCATGCATCTGTCAGTACCTGTAGGTGTTCCTGGAATGACATGTACAGTCCTGGACTATGTGCAGTGAGACAGGAGTGAGCACACTGATGCGTCCCAGGCAGGTATGTCCCTAGCCTTAAACAGCATTCTACTGTCACCCAGACAGATGGCGCAATACAGTCATGAAATGGTTGGCCTTAACATGTGCTCCTTTCATTGTGTAATATCCCCGATGTACCAGTACCTGTGATTTTGGGATGATATGATAAACTGACCACGATGCTCTGCAAGTGATGGCCTTCATCTGTCTTCACAGGTCTTCATGGGTCTGGCACTGGTTGTCAGCAGACCCATAGTGACCCCATTAGTAATTGTGGTGAGGTAATCAATACCAACATGCAACTGTCAGTGCAGCACACATGGTGCAGAACATGCTGCTAAATGGTACAGGTGTATACATGACTCAGACCTCATTGCAAGCATTCTTAACCCTGGGAAATGCAGACATCTGTACAGTCACACACACCATGGTTCACAGCTGCGGACGGCACCCCAGCCTTACCTGGTCTAGCATTCTAACATACATTCAGAACATAATGAGAAAGCCGGTAATGGCATGGGACATGGTGTTTCAGTAAATATGAGACACATAAACACCTCCATGCTGTACAGCCAGTAAGATGCACTGGAGACACTGCATGGGTAGTTCACCACTGACAGCACACACCTATGCAGATGACAGCTAGCTGCTGGTCACCACATGTGACCAGTAATCCCATTCTGCCAATATGGACATCATCAACTGTATTAGGAGTTGTGTCTGTACCTTGAACCTGGGTCACTTCAATTACTGTAACATGCATTGTAAGGTGTACACATGACAGCACACTACTGCCCAAATAGTTGTCATCAGTCCAATTGGAAACACCTCAGTGCAGCCAGGGGCTACCCCCACATGAGTTGAAGGTGTAGTACAATTGACAATACACAACAGAAGTTATCACTGCAGCATACCTACAGTGTCATCTATGACAACGCTAACATCAAGCAGTCATGTTTGCACTCACCATCTCTCACAATACCCGTCTAGTTATGGTCAGCCATACATACACCTCCAACGTGTGGTATATCCTCCTGGAGGGTGTGTACACAGCCACACAGCCCCCAACACCTCATCAGATATTGGCAGCAATAGGCATACATACACACAAGTGCTGTATGTGCATTTTTATAGATGCATGTAGTATACTCCACACTACAGGCATATACCATCATCTGCTAGGATATGTACACCTGTCTGGTGGACATCTGTAATACATACAGTCCATAACAGGGATGACATACCACTGTCTGACACAAAGTAGGGGTAGTTGTCCATTCTGGAGCAATGTCTCCATAGCGTGTATGTGAGAACTGGATCAGTCCTGCACACCTGCACCACAAACAATGAGCTTACTTTGTCTACATACACTATAGACAGTCCTCTCCCCTACTGAACATATGTTTGCAACAGCTCAGGATGCACCTGCATCTCCTCACTTGTGGTGGTCATAGACACCAGCTATACCAGTGCTGTTGGTATGGCATACTGGATGTCTGACACAGTTGGTGTAGGTGCCACAAACTTTCTTCACCAGCAGTACATCAGGATGTCCACACAAACTCACCCATCTCCAAATGTGGGGAATGATTCACCACTGTTAGCTGAACATCACGATAAATATCTGCCATGGGACACAACCACATCACAGGGTGCATCCTATAGAGCCCAAATCATAACCTTGTAACACCATAGGGTACTGTATTCAAAGGAGGGCTGCCCACTGCCATTGTTACAACTGTTTGATGTATGAGTACTGTCACCCCTCCAGAGGATGTTGTGGTGTACACCACTAAGTCACATGATGCACCATGCAGCCTAACTATGCTGTTGTGCAAGGCCATGGCACAGTTTATATTGGAACCCATTAACCATGACATTGGTGACCTGCACACATTCCATCACAGACAGTTAGGCATTGTCCAGGAAGGGGTCATGTCTGTTACACTCAGTTGACCTGTATGACACAGTCGCCATATGCATGGACGGGGGGGTGACACTACAAACCACCTACATTGACCTGGATAAACCCTGTAACAGCATAACTCACCTACCCATTATAGATATAACACTTCCATGTATACATCACACTATATGTTACCAGAGGGTATCACAGTGGTGCACAGACATGACCCACCTATGCAACACAGAATCCTCACCAAACAGTTTACCCATATCTAGTGAAGTAACTTGTTATTCTGTATACTGCCCTCTGTTTTGTGTGATGTACACCCCTAAGGTGCAGGGAACATCCATTACCCCATGCCCAACCATGTCTGCAGATGACTACATGCTGTGTCCTGTCGCCAGATTCTCTGTGGATGTGGACATCTGCCTAGGAGGGTCTCACACAAATATATGACTGTTAATATGCACATAGACTCAGGCCACATACCACAACATTCATTGTCAACCCCTTTGAGGAGAGTGACTTCCACACATATTATCACAGTACTGAATACATCTTAGGCATGCAATTGGTCATGAGGGATCTGTGGACACAGGTGTTTGGCACCAAGACCTATCACTACAAGGTTTCATCTATTGTAAGGTAATGCTGCTACATGGCCCAATACATACATATTGGGCATGCCATCAGGGACATGGGGTGTAAATATCCCTATATTCCCCCCAGTAAGGCCCTGTTTAGTCTATGATTCCCTGTTCATCAGTCACATCACACAGTGCATGCAGCAGCTGGGGACATCAATGAGTTTCCCCACTAGGCAATACCAGGGCATCAAACATCTACCATAGAATGATAGCCTATAAGGCCAACAGTCTACCCTGTGTCATACATAATCCACAGGAGTGAGCTCAGTTTGACATGCACGACAATCACAGAAACCACAATGATGCGAATACTGCACAGGGGCAACACACATGCCATCAACCTGGTGTGTGACAGCAACTGTGCTTTTTGGCAGCTGAGATGTGTGCACCACATACTCATCCTGCTGTGGAATGGTCACCCTGTCCATATCAGGCAGGTTAGCTGTGAACACCATTGCAGGTGGAACCTGCATCAGTGGATGGTTAACTCCACATACACCCTTGGGATAGCAGCTGTGCCCCTGTTGGACTGGGGTAGCAGGTACTCGTATGCATGAACATGGGCTAACAGCCAGCCTAGGCATATGGGTGCTAAGGGCTCATATGCCACGTAACCTCATATGGTACCAGGGATACCAGTTATGGCCTGGTGTTGTGACAGAATGTGTTAGTATGTGTCCACACCCATCACTGTTATTGACTGTGATTTACAGTAGCATGTCATCTGGACTACTTCCAACAAATAGGTGAGTGCTACTACAGGTGCACGAGGACATACCAGCAACATCTATGCTACACAATAACAGAGGGCACTGCATATCTGGTGTAGGGTGCCCTCCTTGTAGGTGTCCAACATACGCTGTACCCATATGTCTGTAGAATGTGTACATGTGCCTGATAGATGTAGACCTCCTGCCAGGCAAATGTGAACCTCTACACAGTGTTGAACAATACATGATGGTTGTCCCCAGTGTTCGGGCAATGTGTGTATGACATGCCACACCCCCGGAACATATCAATGGTATATTAATATCTGCTACTTTAATCATTTCCTTACATTGTATGGCCTCTATGTGCCCACTGCTGCTGAGGCTGAGCCAGTGTCTCCCCAATACTACTGCCTATGACCTGCTGTCCTGCAGCAGGGAGTCAACAGGTGTGCTAGCCATAGGTGTCAGGCAATGAGATACAGCTGTGGAATACACAGGGACCTAGGAAGAGTACATCAGGAATGTTCATGGACATCAGGACAATCCTTGTACTAGGCCTGTATGACATTCAGGCACTGAGAGGTGCTCACTGACAGTACATGATGTAATATGCCAGCTGTATCGACCACTACTTACTGTCACTATTGTACAACAGACATTCCCAGTATCAGTGATATGTGAGCTGACCGTTGCTGTGGTGAATCAGGAGCAGAGATGTGATATATCTCAATGCTGACAGAGCCATACATAGAGGCCATAAGTACTGGACAGCAGAATAACAGCAACATGTCATTACATTAAATGTTGCTGAAACCTACTTTTGAGATTCCTATATCCAATGACTGCATCCTCCCATCTGCATTCAATTCCATATGTAATTGTGTGACATATCTGATATACTGCTGTACTCCTTTGTGGAAGAAATCAAATGGTGCCCTCCTAGGAAATGGCAGCCTGTCTTCAAGAAGAAGGTGTCAGAGCTGTTTACCTTAGACAACTGCTTGCCTTTTGTAGGTAATGCTCAGAAACAGGTGATTGCCTGTGCAGCAATCAGTGACTCCCACTTGCTACTAGCATCCTGAACAGCTGGGTTGCATTATCATTAGCTAATGGCATGGCAACACAGTGCTATAATTAAGGGCTTCATGTAGGCCTCACCCCTCTTCCTGGCCTGTGAGTAGAATATTATTGAGGTGTGGGAGCTACTGCATCATAAAGGGTATGTAGTGATACTGTCCAATGTATGGACTGATGTGTTATTCCCACAGTGCTTCATGCTATGTGTGCCCATTGTTAACAGACCTTCAGATTCTGTAGCAGTGTACTGTTTAACAATGTGTACTGGGGTCAGTGAGCTGACAGGCAGATGTGTCTGTCATACATCCTTTCTGTCTGGATGTGTATGCTGCTGCAGTTGATGCTGGTATATCAGCTGTGTATGTTTGTAGGAGGAGACTGTGACACTTGTTCCTGTCACCTGAGAATTCCCCCACCAACACTTTATGTATGGTTGTGTTGTGGATGCCCTGCTCTAGGTGTTTGGGAGGTATGCTAGGTCTGTAGCAGTTAGCTGGGAAGACTGCTGCATGTGTAGCAGGCCACAGCTGCTGGATTCTAGCCAGGACTCCTACTGGGGAGTGTGATGACATTGGGGAACTGCACGCATTATATGTCAGTGAGGGGTCAGTGTCAGCTCTTGTGTCACAGCATGGCCAGGGTGTGTGTACCCATAACAGTCCTGGTGTGGTATGATCCTCTGGTACATATGTTAAGTAGTAGTGCCATCCAGTGAGTGGTAGGGGACATTTAGGACACAGACATATTTGTGACATGTATCCCACCCTCACAGCCTTTGATGTGCTCCTGTGGGTGGCAGTGACTGTGTTATCAGCAACCATTTCTGCTGGACATTGCAGGGCTCATTTATTTCTATGTTGTATTGACAAGCATGTAAATGTTGTACAACACACTGGAATGTGGGCCTTGCATGTGGGTGTCCTGATGTATGACTTGCCAGGAATGTAACAGATAGAGCTACTAAGTCATTATTATGGGAGGTGTATTTGCTGGATATATCTGCATGCATACTGTGTGTTACACAGGATTGGCATGGATACGTGTGTTTGGATGTTTATGGCATGTGACACTGACCTGTCAACAGTTTGTAAGGTCAATCTGCACTGACCGGCCAGTAATTCAGCACACATAATAGGTTTGATGACAACCATGCTATAAGTAGGTGACACACCTGTGGACATTCTGCAACAGTCTGTGCAGTTGTCAGGTGTACCTGATATCGTAGGCATCCCATATATCCATCAGCATTTATTTGACTGTGTCGCTGTCTGTATCACAGGCCCAAGTAAACTGTCATTCATGACATTATATGTGAAAGTTGTGTCACTGGTAATCAGGTTGTCTTGGTACAAACACCACTAATTCTTCAGAGATGTGATGTCCTACTGGTGTATTGCACTGACCTTTGGTTCAGATGTTTCAGGTTTCTATATTTGGCGGATGTGTATGTTATCCCGATTGTTACATCACTGTGACTTATGATATATGTACAGGAATGGGGGTAATTCCCTACAGCTTAGTTGTCATAGTGGTGTGTTGCTCTGACTGGTTCAGAGGGTCCTGGAGTTAATACCTGGTAGAGCTGTAGTTGTTCCCCTAATGCTACATCATTGTACTGCAAGTTATAATTTAAAAATGAAGGCTAAATATTCACAGCTGATTTGGCCTAGTGGTGTGTTGTTCTGACTTTGATGCCGAGGATCCTATGTTTAATACTTCATAGGGGTATACATTTTCCCTGATGTTACATCATTGCACTGTAAGATACATCTTAAAATAAACACTAAATGCCAGCAGCTGATTTGGCCTAGTGTTGCATTGCTTTGACTTTGATACAGAGGGTCTGGGTTCCAATACTTGGTAGAGAGATATTTTTCCTAATGTAAAATCACTACACTGAATGATATATTTCAAAATAAACACTAACTGCACACAGTAAACTTGCAAACTGATGCAATGCTCTGACTTTGGTGCAGAGGCTCCTGGGTTTGAGACTTGCCTGGTCGGCTTATTTTGTTGCTGGCCTTAGCTTCACATAGCAAGCTAATTACTGCTTAGATATATACAACAGTATTGTAACTTATTGTTTAGTAATGTTACTTCATTCTTAGGTGCATCTATTCTATTATATCTCCTAAACTTATGCATTTTACTATGTTATCTGTTCCTGTAACTGTAATAGTTTTGGACACTTGTGTGTAACTGGGGCTTTTATACTAGGGTCTTAACTGCAAATGGGCTTCTGGTCAAGCTGGGCCACCACAGTTAACATATTGTAATATATACAAAACAAAAACATTTACAGCATTTCCCTATAATGTGTAAAAAGCTGAATGGTCATAATTCGACCCTTGCACCTAATGAGGATCTGTTGTTAGACTGCTGTATATACCTCACATTTCATTTAAGCATTGCTGAACACCACACCATGCTGTGCAAAACCACTCAGCTATGATTCAACTTGACCTTTTTGACGAACAATAAATGCATCCGGTTTATATTTTTTTATGTTTGGCATGTGTTCCTTGCAAATGTCAATAACTACATTGGTAAATAAAAGTAACATTAATATAAAAATGTAAAATTAACATTAATATAAACATGCTTTCCAATGTAGATGCTGAATGGCCTGTCTTGGTTTTAGGCTATAATGCCAACTCTCCACTGTGGTAACACACACACACACACACACACACACACACACACACACACACACACACACACACACACACACACACACACACACACACACACTCAACCTGGTGAGCAACCTGGACTGCCTACTGGACAGCTCACGTGTGTCGCACACAAGCAACCTGCAGTGGAATGGGCACCTTGTCCACATCAGGCAGGGTATCTGTCTATACCTTTGCAGGTGCAGCCTGGTCAACTGGATGGTTAACAGCACAAACACTCTGGGGATACCACTTGTGCCCTGTTGGATGGGGACATCAGCTGCAGCCTCGCATACGCACGTTCTAACATGTGGGCTAGGCATATGTATGTTCATGGCCCATAGCCTAGTAACCTGAGATGATACCAAGACTACCAGACATGGCCTGACTGCTGTGACAGACTGTGCTGATATGTGTCCACAGACATCACGTCCATCAACCGCTGGGTGTCCTTTATGGGCAACATTACTGTAACATGTCATCCAGCCTACATCTGACAAATACAGGTGCATGTGGACATTCCAGGAACATCTGGGGTACACATTTACAGAGAGCATTGCATATGTGGTGTAGGGTGACCTCCTCATAGGTGTCTGACATCTGCAGTACCCAGATATTTGGAAAATGGGTATATGTGCCTGATAGATGTAGAATCCCCTGCCAGACAAATGTGTATTCCCACAGATCAGGTGGACAATACATGATGGTTTTCTACAGAGTATAGGGAATGTATCTGTGACATGCCAGACCCCTGGGGATACAGTAAGGTTGCATGAATATATAGTACTGTATCCATTCCCTTATGTTGCATTCTCAGTATGTATGCACTGCTGCTGAGCCACAGCCAGCATCCCCCCACTACTAGTACCTATAACCTGCTGTCCTGCTGCAGGAGCTGTCAGGTTGCTAGCCATAGGTGTCAGGCATTCAGATACAGATGTGGGTACACACTGACCTAGCCAGAATATGTCCCGAATGGTTAGGTAGACCTGGACAATCTGTGAAATAATCTTGTATGACATTGGCAGACTGAGACTGGCTCAAGGATGGTACATGATGTGATATGCCAGCTGTATCCACCAGTATGTACTATCAGTGTGATACCCTTGCACTGGCTCAATAATCAAGGAGCCTCAGTCATTACTACTACCACTAGTTAGGGATGTACACAATGGGAGGATGACAAATACATGCACATTAAAGTGCAATTACCCTTCAGAGCACACAGAAATCACAGTCAGTCTGGGGCTGGTTTCTCCCTCTCTCTCGCTCTCTCCAGATCCACAATAAGACTACCCACTGGCACAGCTATATGGTTAACATCTCAGCAGAGTGCCCAAGCCAAAACATCCATCACCCTCTCTGTCCAATCTTTGCTTTGTGTCTCTGCCCAAGTAGCTGACACACACACTTTGAGATCTGATTTATGAATCACACACACACACACACACACACACACACACACACACACACACACACACACACACACTCCTGAAAAAGGCTGGCACAGGTTTACCAGCTCTAGCCCCTTTTTCCTACACTTAAAAGTAGTTCTGACTGCCACAATCCAGCTCTTTATCAGCTACTGTAAGGCTCTTAGCAAAGGATGATGAATTCTACTATATGATGTGCTGATTAGCCAAATGGTAAGTGTGACCAAGATCGAGCCTATTGGAGTGTGCTATACAGTGTCACCGAATACACATGCAAGTACCCTAAGAGATTACTTAGTTCTATACAGACCAGTCACAATTACAAGGTTTACCTATATTTAATAATAACTAATAAAGGAATAAGACAATACTCAATCAATACACTAATTACAGAGTTCAGACTCACAGGGAATAATTTCAGACAACATTGCAGGACAGCAAACATCTATGGTAATGGGTTCATAGGATGATACTAGGCTATTGGTCCAGAGGCCCTTACAGGCCTAGCCAAGAATTTTGCCCATGTTCCTTCAAAGTCAACACCTGTTTCCCCTGTCCAGCAGGGACACAGGTGGGATCCCAGGGGTGTATGTTCTGTTTCCCTTCCAGTCATCCAGGTTCCTCTTAAAGAGGCCTAGAGAGGTACTCTGCATGACATGGAGAGGGACTCTATTCCACAGTCGGCCATGTCTTTGGGACACAAATCTATCCTGCAAACAAGTGCTATTCATGTCATAGACCATATTCATGTCACAGACCAGGTTAAGGCCTTCCATGCAGGTTGCGTAAGTTTAGTTTGTCTTATGGATATGCAGTATCAAGACTGAGTTGGACATGGCCTTGTATGCCAGACACAGGTCACCTCTGAGCAGTCTGTATGAGACTGAGTAGAGGGACAGGGCTTTTAGCCTATCTGTGTAGGATAGGTGTTTGAGACCCTGGATTTTCCTGGTCAGGAACATCTGTGGTCTCTCCAACTGCTGCATGTGCATGGCAAGGTACATGTCAAAGGGGGCATTGTACTCAATAATGGGTCTGATAAGGAAGGAGTACAGGGATGCTATGACCTCCTTGTTCCTGGATGACATACTCTGATTTATCAGGTGGGCCATATAAACAGCCTTTTGTACAATGGAAGCAATGTGGTGATCAAAAGTCAGCTTGCTATCAACCTGGGTGCTCCCTCTTGGAGGATGTTCACATCACTAGAGGAATTTAAGACAGCACCCAGCTTGCAGTCATCTGCTCACTTGGTCAGCCACAGACCACTGGTTGTGGCTTGAACCTCAGACAAGTATATGTCAAACAGTGGAGGCCCCAAGACTAATACTTGGGGTACACCACTTGTTACTGGTCTACTACTAGAGGTGGCTTCCCCTACTTTGATTGAGTGGGCTCTATCAATGAGCCAGTTACCTACCCATCTGGTATCATATGGACTGATACCTAGCTGGGAGGGTTTATGTATTATGCCTGAGTGTATGATAGTTTCAAAGGCTTTGACTAGGTCAAGGTAGGCACTGTGCACCATCTTCCCCTTGTCTGTGGATTTGGCAACTGTTTTGAAGAAGTCAACCATGTTTAATAGCTGTGATCTCCCTTTGACAAAACCAAACTTTGTGGGATGTAGTGTTTGGAGGTTGCCAATGTCCTTGTTTATAATGTCGATGATAATGCATTCCATGGTCTTGCAGATCAGGGTAGTTAGGCTGATGGGTCTATAATTGCCTGGGTCAGTGGATGCTCCACCTTTGTGTAGGGGGATGACAGTGGCTGTCTTCCACTCAGCAGGGACAAAGCCGGTAGTCATGCTTTGGTTAAATAGGGTGCCTAATGCTGCTGCAAGTTCCTGCCTGAGTTCATATAGGATGCAGCCTGGGATGTTATCATGTCCCATGGAGGCTGTATATTTTGCCTTTGAGAGAGCAGTGATGGCCTGATCACTAGATATAAGGGGAAGGGGGCAGATACTGGGAATGCCCTGATTTACTGATGGGGAGGACAATTTCACTGAATCTGTCAACCAGCAGGGTTGCTATAGCTAAGGCATTTGTATATGTGGTGTCTTTGACCACCAGTTCTAAACAGATCTGGTGCTATCTTTAAGAATATGGACATATGTGAAGAAGGCCTTATGGTTGTCTCTAGTAGATGTGGCCAATCTGGACTCAAAGTTTGCTTTGGAGGATTTCACTAGTGTTCTTATATACTTGTTTAGGCTAAGAAGAAATTGCTTCCAATTGGACACCTGCTCCTTCTTGGTCCTGAAAAGCACTTTTTTCTTTTGTTATAGAGTTTATTTATTGCAGATGTCCATCAGACAGGGTTACTCTTCCTTGTAGAGGATGATTTAGTCCTGTCAGGTATTCCTGATTCCATGCATCTGTATAAATGTTCATATAGTAATTTGGTATAGTTTTGGATACTGGTGCCAGTCCCTAGAGAGTGGGAGGGGGCTGTGAAGCATCCCTCAGGAAGCTGTAATCAGCTTTGGAAAAGTTTTTTTGTTTGACCTCAGCTAGAGGGGGGATCACAGGAGATGATGACTTCAAACATGATTGCTTTATGGTCTCATCTTACAAGGGTGGATGATACTGCAGGGATGCTCCTGTGGTTACTCATGTTGATTAATACCAAGTCCAATATATTATCACCTCTTGTGGAGTTATCAACTAACTGTTCCACAGCATTTGCATTGACAAAATCAAGGAATCTCTGGCCATTTGTGTGCTGACACAAGTAGTACTTCCAGTTTATGTTTGAGTAGTTAAAGTCACCCAGGATCAGAGTAAAGGGTTGAATCTGGATAGATTCAGAAAGGTCTAGATAAGCAGTTTGGACATCTTGGGTCAAATTTGGGGGCTGGTAGCTAGCTATGATTTGTATAGGGGTCTTGTCAATGGTTAACTGCACCTGGAGTATATCATGTGCATCATACAGTTTGACCAGCCTGGAGGTGTGTATGTCCTTAATATATATTGAAACTCCACCTCCTTTGGCTTTACTACCCACATTTTGTGGTCTGAATGCATGACAGGATGAGTAACCAGGTATGGCTGGGGTGCTTTTCCATAGCTTTGAACCAGGTTTCTGTGACTGCACAGATGTCAGCATTTTCCATGGTTAAGACTGTTTGCAATGAGTGCAGTTTCACATTTAGACTCCTAGTATTTAGCAGCATGACCTTTAATTTGAGTTTTGTTGCAATTGTTATGTTGGTAGTTTTAACTTCATCACTTTCCTGCCAGTATTCATGCCTGTGCCATTTAAATAATGCCATATTCCCACTCTTTGCTATCATTGGACTATTTTCAAAAATGCTGAGCAAAACTGAGCTGAATACGACTTTGAATGGGATATCTTAGAAATGCTCACACCAGCTATGCAGAGCTGAGCACTACTAAGTATTGCTCAGACAGGTCCTGTTTAAGCATCGCTTAACTTGGCTTAGCAGTGCTTAGCAAAACTGAGCTAAGAGCAAACAAACATTTTCATTTATAAAAGAAGTCAGAATTGAATATTAATTACTCATTACTGATACATTATTATTAAGTGTATATATTTTACTTAAGCAGTAACTGACATCAGTGTGGTATATTAACATTTACCCATGGTTGTTGTGGTTTAATCACGAGGGCAAAGCTCGAGTGATTAAATAAAGACAACCGTGGGTAAATCTTAATATACCACAACCACGGGGTCAGTTATTGCTATTATACAATGGCATTATTTAAGAGAAAAATATTTACTTTTCTTAAATAAATGTTTTTGTATACTAGTCCATTGCTGTCCTTCCACTTTTTTCCAGTATCCAGGGGCTTTTTCTGATGCACTGTGCATGCGTATGAGACTTGCTTTCCCACGCCTATCCAGTACATCAGTGCTTTGCAAAGGAAACAATGCAGAAAAGGATGTCTCCGTTACTCAGTTTTTGTTTTCTATTTTTTTATATATACAAAAATAAAATGTCAGACAGTTTAGGGGTAGATGGAGGTATGCATCTAGTTTATTGGGTTATCACAACTGGTTAGTGAAGATGCCACATACTTCCGAGAAGTCACCTATCTCAAACAACTATTTCATCAAAGACATTATCCCAAATAACTGGTTGAACAGATTGCTTATGAAATAACTGCAGACAGACACTCTAGATTCCCACCTATTCTAAAAGTCAATTTCACTCCTAATGCAAGACATTATATGAAATACACTGAAAGAAGCTTAAGTTTCCCTCTTCCTATTTCTAGGGACATGAATGGAACAAGGGGAATTTTGAACAAAAATTGGAACATTATCTCCACCAATAATGACTTGCAAGTTGTTCTTGGGAATGCTCCTATATTTCCTACAAGAAAACAAAGACTTTATTTTTTATGTTTGAGAATAGGGACCAGCAATTCTTTTTAACAGATAATAATTCTCAAATGGGTGCTGCTGGTATGTTTACATGTCATGGTTGTATTGTTTGCCAATATAGTTTTACTGGGTTGTCTTATACTTTTGTGCATTCTAATTTTAAACATATTTTCCAAGGACATTTTGATTGTCATAGCAGCATAGTGATATATGCAGCTATGTGTGAAACCTGCCCAGTTTTTTTATATTGGTAAAACAAGCCAAAGACTCTCTAAGCAAACACAGTGGACTTTGCTTGAATTTCTCTAAATTTAAGTTTTTTATTTTAGAACAAGTTATTCCTTTTGTGGGGGACTATAATGTGCTGCTTGAAGTTAAGGAATTAAAGTGGCAGCTTTTACTGGGGGCGGAGTCAATTCTTGGTATTAAGGATAACTTAAATCTAAAGTGTCATAGACAAGTGAGGTAGGCAGACCAAAAAACTCCAAGGCAAGTAAAGGTTAACGTATATTTAATAAAAACGTTTTCGCTCCTAGCCAAACCCAAGAGCTTCTTCAGACAATACAAAAAAGCGCCAAATGACTTTTATATATAACAGATACATGATGTCATTTCCTGTACAATTCCAAGTTAAACATGTTTTCTTAAAAAACAGTTTTTTTAAAAAAATATATATATGTATATATTTGTATTAAAAAGAGATGTTTTATTACCATGTAAATGTAAATCTAAAGTGTCCGTTATGATAGCATGTGTGAAAACCTGTTGAACTGTTTGTTTTTTCATTTATTCTGTCAACATGGTTACCCTTTACTATTGGTGTTTTCAGTTTAAATTGTGTACTTTGAATTTGTTTCACATTTCACACCTTGTTATCAGTAGCCTTGATGCTTTATTATTTAGCTGAGCTATTTAAACCCATACATACTTACCTGATGTAATTTATGTGATGAAATTCTATGATGATTAAAGAATGAAAGCACTAAAAGGACTACCGGTTCTTGCCTGCCTTTTTATTTTCAGTGCGTAACTGTTGTTCAAGTTTTATATATAGACAGTCAGAGAGAGAGTACTTTAGGAATGAAAGTGACAGAAGTAGGGGAAAGTTTTAAGCAAAGCAGGGTGAAGATGAAAAAGGGGAGACTCTGGCAACAGAGAATAAGCTCGTCTATCTTATGGTGACCCAGGCTCTCATCTGCTTTGCTATATCCTGGTATTGTACACTACTAGGCAGTATAGTACTGGATCTATTGGACAGACCAGAAGGCATAGTGATCATTGGTGGTGGGTGGTTGTGTCTGTTCTTCTTAATGAAAGTGCTGCAGGTTAGCTTGGGATCCATAGCTGGTCCAGGGGTAATCTTTTTTTTCAGTGGAGCACTGGGCCTGTTTCACAGCCTTGTGAGCATGCTTATCATTGGGATGGATGGCAGAGTCCACCTTACTTAAGTAAGGTGCTGGGCATCTTTTAGTCTCCTCAGATGTTCTGAGGGGAATTTTTGCCTTTCTTAATGGCAGAGCATGTGGTATTTCTAAGTTTGGTATGGCAGACCTGCCTTGGGTGACCATTGGTGTGACTTTGATCCCTTGGTGAGGTGAGCTGTACTTGAATGAGAGAGTGAACTGACATTTCTGTACCCTGATTGATGGCTATAGTGGTGTAACAGAGTGCTATCCACCAGCAGAATGATCAATAAGGCAACACCTTGGGCTTTCTGTGTTAGTGCTCCTTTCTAATCAACAGTGGTGCTCAATTGTAGTCCCCAGTCCGTCACAAGATATGAGACATACTGCTGGGGCAGTTATGTCCTAGGTTGTAGTTTCATTGCCTGGGTGTAAAGAGGAAGGACTTACTGAGTTCTGAAAAAAAAAATATATAGTAAACAAAGGCTAGATTTGCTCAAGAAGTAGTAGGAAGATGTCCTCAGTGAAACACATTCTTTGATTATGATGACTGGAAATGGAGATGGACTGAAGGCAGGCTAGGCTTGCTTGTGGGGGGGGGGGGTGTTGGCCAGAGTAGCAGATTGCTTTAGCACACATTTCTTGCTGAGGATTTTCAAATCTGCATTCAGACGGGTGTCATTGTGTGGTAATGGCAATCCCCACTGGCTACAAGTAAGATATAGTTTTAATGAGGAGTAGCACATGGGCATGGGATGGAGCCTGGACATTTTACAAGGAGTGGGGACTGAGAGGGGTGGAGTGTGAGGGAGGTTGCAGGTGCCTCATGAGCACTTAATTGGGGGATTCACATTTAGTTTTGGGTATAAAAAATAAGAAAAGAACATAATCAAGAGCAGGAGAGAGTCATGTGGGGTGAGTAATGATGTGTAGTGCAGGAGGTAGAGAAGAACCTTACAACCACTTTGAAGGCCACAAGGAACCCACAGTTTTGTGTAAAAAATTTAAAAATATATAACACATGTAAAATACAATAAGGACAAGAAAGAGCAAGTGGGTTAACTGACAGCCGGATAGTGGATTCACTTTTTTGAGGTCCAAGGTTGAAGTTGTAGGCATCATAGCTGCTCTCGCAGATGTACAAACCCTGGCAGTTAGCAGTGGTTTGAGTTGCAAGAGCAGTAGAAACTGATCACTCCTTTACAGTTTCGTTGGTAATGAGTGGGAGGTGCTGTCTCCCTCTCAGCTGTCTCAGGAATTCTGAAAACATTTCAGTTTGGGCTGTGTCTGTCACTCAGTTAATCCTCCTCCTCCCTCAGAAGCAGGCAGATTGGGGTTAGTGGTAGACATGGAGTATGCTGAGCAGCCAGGGATGAGTATTAGTATAGTAACCTTCTTTTGTGATAGAAATTGTTTTTCAGTTTAAGTTCTTGAGCTTGCCAATTGCATGACAGTTGTGCTAATGTGGAGATACACACCTGTGTCCTGGGTTCCTATCATGTAGTCGAACTTTTACAAGTTCAAACCACATATGGTCGAGACCATACTTTCGAATTTGTAAAAGTTAGAGCATTTGAATGGAAATCTCCATAAGTGGAGGTTTCCATTCACTTCAATGTGATGCGATCTCAAAGTTGGTATATTTAAGTAGTGGGTGGTGTGGGGGGTGCAGGGGGGCTTGCCCCCCTGCTTAAAACAAGTTTTAGTTTTGTGCATTGTGTAGTTATTTTTTTTTAGATACTCGAAGTTCTGTAACTTCAAACATAATGGTTCGACTGTTAGGTGTTCGGAGTTACAGAACTTTAACTATATGTCCCTACCTTTTTAAGCATGTTTCCCTGGGACCAATGGGTAGTGACCAGGGCTTATGAAGGTAAGGTCTTGATTGAGGTTTGGAACCATGGGGGAAGCTGATTTGAAGAGATTTTCTGTGTCATCTGATCTTAAGGATATCCTGTTTTGCTCCTGGGCAGATCACTTGTGTATCAATAAAGATGATATAGTTATATAAAAATGTCAAGAATTAGGACTGAGTCCAGTGGGTGGGAAACCTTCCGGGCACTCCAGTCACTTGGTGAAGGGAAGCTTCCTGGTAGTGATTGCCCTTCCTACTTCCCCTCTCTGCTGTCTTCCTTCTCCTCCATGACAGCTATATAGGGCAGCTGATGGTGAGGGGTCTGTGTAGCAGGTGAGGAGAATTTCTCCCTCATGGAAAACTCCCCTCCCCTCCCTCCTCCATGTAGGGCAGGGGGTGGGGGCAGGTATGGTTAGGCTGGGGAGTGGGAACCTCTTATTATTTGAGAACAGGCTGACAGATGGGTAGTGGTATACCAATAAATGTTTTGTGTTTTTCTTTCAGTATAGTAGGAGTCCAAGCCCTCAAAAAGTATTTGAAGGAGATAATGGCCCAGACTGAAGCTTTCTGTCAAGAATTGGCAGTCTTCACCAACAGTAGAGTCATTGCAGAGCCTGCAGCAAAGGCTATAGAAAGCAGAAGGCCACAGAAGAGCATCAAGCCAGGAAACCTGCCACCAAAAGGGGAAGAGGAATGAAAAGAAGGAGTTGAGAGCCAGTGCAATCCAAACAGCAGGGTCCCAGCTATCTACAGGTAAAGGTAACCTTCTTGTTTGTGATGTAAAAGAGGAGGAAGGTCTGGGTTTTTCAACTGGACTAGTTGTTGGATTCTTAGAGGATTTTGAGCACTGATGGCAGGGTTTGGCTCCAGAAATTGCTGAGATAACAAATAAGTATCAGGGGAAGGAGCATCAGTCTGAGCTATTGGGCATTTCTATCCTGGGGGGCTGGCAGAGCTGGGTCAGGAGAGTACAGACCTCAGCTTTACAGGGAGTTCAGCCTTTCATGGCTAGTGGTATGGGGATGGGTCTTCATTACAATTCACATAAACCATATCAATGCAGGAAAATATTTATTTTTGATTTAGTCGATGTGGATGGTGCACAAATGATTACAGAGGTAGAGGTCTTGGATGCTAGGGATGTAACTGCAACATTACCAGCCATAGAGAACAAGAGGCCATGTAGCTTTGGGCCAAGATGTGGGATAACTGGGTGCTAGGCTTTGTCTATCTGATGGCAGTTATCCTGGAAAAGATCCTAATTAAGGGTTGCCTTTATTGGCATTTTTTTAACCATAAGAGATGCTCAAGAATTGAGGGGTGGCAATGTCTGTTTATGGTATGTCTAGTGATTTAGGAAATTTAAGGTGATAGATAAATCCCTGTAGTGTGAGAATAGGTGTGCAGAAATATGATTAGGCACAATGCTAGATAGAGCTACTGGTCATTGTAAAATTCCAGCAGGGTGAGGGGGACAAAGGAGTAAGGTTTGCTGAGATTTTAGTATCAGAGATGTTCATGGCCAGCTTGCAGATTCACCGACATTTGTTCACTTTGCAGTGGCCTGCATTGAGTGGTAAGGTGTTGGTGCAGGAACTGGTGGGTGGCCTTGTCTCACCTTTCCTCATGACAGTAGTAGACAGACAATTTTAAATGATGCAGAAGTCAAGGTTCGTTTCTGGGGTTCATGGGTCCATTGCCCTTTCAAGGAATGGTCTGTAGGCTGACTATCACACCCTCTTAATAAAGAGGCCATTTTGCAAATGCTACTGGAAAATTATCTTGGTTTGATAGCAGCTCAGTAGTTGGCATAAGACTTTTCATTTGGATTCACCAGTAGGTCTCAAGGTTTTTGGACCTTTTTCTGCTCTTCCCTTTCAAGAATTTAGGATTTCCTTCTGGGATTGCTTCTTACTAAGGGCCTGGATGACTTTCAGCTAATTCAGTATCTTTTCCTGAAAGTTTTCAGTGAATAATCACATAAATAAGGAGAAAGTGTAAGTCCAATATGCCTTGATGCATAATGTTGTGACACCCATGGATAGTTAAGTTTGTCCATATATGGGAGATTGACTAGTCTTGGGTAGTGATGTGTCTGAACTGGAAATTCAATTGATAAAACAATGCCAATGGGCTGTGCAGTGACATGGGCAATATTTGAAAAGTTTAGCAAACCTCTGCACTGACTATGGCAGTAACAAGCTCCTGAACATGGGACAGTTCATGATTTGGATCATTTCCTGTAAGTTGAGGAAGATCAGGAGGTTATGGGAAAAGGTATGTGCTGTTTCATGAACTTTTGGGGGTGCTGATAGCATATAAGACATTGGTGGGTCCAGTGAAGACTTTACACCAGGGGCGGCTCATGCTATTGGACTGCAGGACTGCAGCCCCCCCACCCCAGCTGTAAAACAAAAAGAAAAAAAATGAAATTAAAAAAAAAATAAAACAAGAAAAGAAAAACAAAAAATAAAAAATGCTAGTGAGTCCCGGAACTCCACTCATGTGCGCTCAGTGTTCCTGGAACTCCACACATGAATGCAGGTATTCCGACTTCTGTTTAACCAGTCTGGATTAGGAAGAAGACATCAGACTACAGAGATGCCCAGATGTCTATATGGTTACAACTGCATAGACTGGAAAGGAATCAAACTGCAATGTCTGCAGGCTGTATAGCTTCTCTCACAGAAAGGAAAGGACTTGCATGGGGGCTGGGATTTTGAAGCTATGTCTGCACAAGAAGGACTTGTATTTTCAAATTGAAGCTGCTGCAGGAACAGACTCCAAACCCCAGTCCAGGTAGTATGTGTGTATGTGTGGCTGGAGAATAAATCAGGCTCAAACCCTGTGCCTTAGATGCAAGTAGCAAGAGCCTAAATTCCCTACCCACTACCACTTGTGAAAACTATTTAGATTTTTGTCTCATATTTTTGTTCTGTTCCTCATAAAATCTGTGGTTTTCTGGATTTTGAATTCACCAAATAATGACAGGCATTTGAATTTCAGACTTCATATTCTTCAGAAAGTACATGGCAACACAAAACCTTTTATTCTAGAAATTTTCTAAGTTTATAAGATCAATATTTGAAATGTGTCCCTATTTTTGGGGCTGTATTCCCCCATTATTGACTTTGTCCATGTTTTTTGTGCTAAGCGGTTGAGAGCTATTGTGAGAACTGAATTCACTGAATAGGTTTGGGGGCTGTATTCCCCCATTATTGGCTTTGTCCGGGTGTTTTGTGCTAAGAGGTTGAGAGCTATGGTGAGAGCTGAATTCACTAAATGATAGCCATTTAAGTTTGAGTTTTCCTGTCTTTTATGAAACAGCTGATTTGGTATAGTGGTATATTGCTGTGACTGTAGTACACTGGGTCCTGGGTTCAAGACTTGGCCATGAAATGCATGGTGGTAACCACTGCATTTTATTATAGCAACTTTCCAAGATTATACAAGCAATGTTTAAAATTTGTCCCTGTCTTCTGTGCTTTTGTCCCCCTCAATACATGTTGGCTTTTTCCAGATTTCTTGTGCTTCAGAGTTGAGATATACAGTTGAGTGTCAAGTAGATTTTACAAGGAGCTGAGAGCTTCAGGGGAAGATAAGTTTAGATCTGCTTATGCTGTGGCAGCTTGCATTGTTAATAACAAAACAGGTAGTGCACTTGCTTTTAATGCAGAAGGCTGTGGGTTCTACTCCCATAGTATGTAGGTGCATTACTGTACCATGTTGTACTTTTAAAGGGGGTAGGCGCTGCAGTCGTGAGAATGTCCTCTTTGGTGGAGATACCTAGTAACTATGAACCTGTTATCAGTTTGCCATCCATTCCATATTGCAATATTACTAGCTTATCATTTTTTAATATAATATAGGCAATTTATTCCTCAAAGGCAACATGCACTTTATTTGTAGATGAAACAATAAAATATAAAGTTGTTTGATAGCAGCAACCTCTTCATTAGTTACATATCCCTTTAATGTAGAATTATTTAGATGGCTTTTACTTCTGTAGAGATTGTGCATATTTACTGACACTGGTGATTGTAGAAGTTTGAGTAGCCTTGTATGATGGAAATGTTCTGAATTGGGCAGTTTGTCATTATTGGTGCATGCATTTTGTTTCATTGTTTACTGGAAAAATGCTCAAAACAAATTAAAAATGCTGTCTAACAACTGTACTGTATTATACAAGGAATATAATTTAATACAATCAGGAAAGTATATCAAAGAACACATGTATGTTTTGTGTACAAGGAGGCCTATGATTTGAAAATAGCCCAAAGTTAATCTTTATCTGCCACTAGCCAGATGTATTTTCTTTGAATTTGGGTTTCAATGCTGTTTCAATGAATGTGAGTTTTAAGGGCAGAAAAGTTTTAATGCTAAGTTTGTTTTCATTGTGAGACTGCATTGCTTTGTTTAGCAGATGTCTATTAGTGTTTGAGCTGTAAAATGTAAAATAAAACTTTTAAATGAAATCCAAATCATCATAGAAGTAAAGCAGTATGCACATTACGGTGACTCTGGTAAATGGGATGAAATAGCCAAGTAATGGGACATTGGAATGTCTGCAGGTGGAGGCCCCATTTGCCATGGTTTTGTGAGGGAGGAAGAGTGGCAAACTCAAAGACAGCTCTGGCTGAACTATACCTCTCAACTGTCCAGATTTTCACAGAATGAAAAGATTTTTACTTCTTATTTTTGGTTTGTTCCTCATAAAATCTGTGGTTTTCTGGTAAATCATTTAAAAATGATGTCACTAAATAATGACAGACGTTAAGTTTCAGACTTAATATGCTTCAGAAAATTCATACAAATGCAAATCCTACAATTATATTACCTTTCTATGTTTATAAGAGCAATATTTAAAAATTGTCTTTATTTTTGGGCCTTTGTCCCACTTCTGTTTATGGCTTTGTCCAGATTTCTTGCTCTGAGGTTGAGAGGTATGACAAATATGTCAGGGCCATCACCATCAGCAAGAGACATTTCAAATTGTGACATTCTTGTTGTACCCCACTCCCCCATGTAGTGACTCTGCATGTGTCCAAGCATGGCAAGGAGCAGTCATGCAGTTTAAGTGTACAGAGTATGTCCCCATCCAAGGCGGACACAAGTACTACAGTGGCTTTTCATCTGTCTCCTTGATTTTGCAGAATGTTCTGGTTTTCTGACATATTTTTATATGGTTGATTTTTGCTTATTATTATTCAGAAAATGCATGTTGTTGCAGTACCTGTTGCTCTGTGTTTAACTAGCAATGCTTTAATAACCATCAGGTAAGCTTGTCTGAGATTGTAATATTCAAGTAAGCTTTAATAAGCATACTGTTAAAGAATTGCCAACATTGAAAGCCTTTTTGTTGTTGCCATGTAGAGTATATTTACATAACTAGATAATGTATAAGCCTTAGGTATTGAAATGCTTATGACAGCATTTGTAATAAAGGACAGAATTACAGTATTTTCAGAAGCTCATTACATTTGTTGGAGACTTGCAGTCATCTTTGCAGGCTTTACCTGTAAACTAAACAGAATGCCAATCTATCACAAACTCAGGAACCTCACATGGCCTTCCTGAAAACACTAAAGGGGATAAATGTATCACCAAACACCATCATACTAGGTGACTTCAATTACCCTAATATAGACTGGGAACACTACTCAAGCCCAAACACCCTAGCCCAAAAGTTCCTGGAATTCATAAACTCAAATGCCATGGAACAACTAGTCACCATCCCCACAAGAGGAGAAAACATACTTGATCTCATCATCACGAACATGGGAGCACAATGTTCAACACCGGAAGTATACCCCTCACTGGTGAGATCAGATCACAAACTAATCTCGCTGGAGGTCCTCATCCCACCCCCACCTGAAATAAAAAGACCACAGTGAAGAACTTCTCAAAGCCGACTTCACACTTCTAAAGACTAGTGTGGTCTCCTTTAAGGCCCCGAGCGGGAAAACAGTACTCAAGCCGCTGAATCACTTACAAATGCCTTCTACCAGCACCTGCAGGACTGCATGGATAAGGCAATCCCAAGCAAAACAAAGACTCTCTGTACCAAAGGCAAGCGTCCAGTCTGGTGGACCCCAGCCATAAACAAACTCTACAACAAAAGGAGGAAGCTACTACAAGATAGAGCAAAATCCTTAAATGGTAAGACACCCTTGATCACTATAAGTAAAAAACTAAGAGCTCTCATAAAATCATCCAAAGCAAATTTTGAGAGAAAAATAGCTAAAGACTCAAAAGACAATCATAAGTCCTTCTTTAGCTATGTTAGAAACCTGGGAGGAAACTCCCAGATATGCTCAGAACTAGTTCAAAATGATGTGAAGATTACTGATCCTACAGACATTGCCAACATACTGGCTGACAGGTTCAGTGCAAACTTCTCCCCTCCCCAAAAGGAGAGATATCTATACCAAGCGATTGCAGCCCCCAAACATCTCCAACGCCCAAGTGAGAACTGCTCTCTCCAAAGCAAAACACAGCATCCATGGGACATGATGGTGTCCCCGGCTGTGTGCTCCATGAACTCAATGAGGAATTAAACCCACAGCTAGGACAGCTGTTTAATCATAGTCTTACCTCTGGATACATACCCAGGAGTGGCGCACTGCAACTGTGGTCCCACTTCACAAAGGCGGTGCCTCCACCGACCCTGGAAATTACCGGCCCATTAGCTTGACAAGCCTTATCTGCAAAGCCATGGAGAGGATCATAATGGACCTCATAAATAAAGACATAGGAATTTGCAGACTTTGGATCCATCCCAGTTTGGCTTTGTCAAAGGCAGATCATGCCTTCTAAACTTGGTTGACTTTTTCAAACAGTCACCAAAGCCATTGATGAGGAAAGGCAGTCCATACAGCCTACCTCGATCTGGCGAAGGCCTTTGATACAATACCCCACTCGGGTATCATTGAAAAACTCATCAGCTTAAATGTTAACCCATACATCACAAGATGGGTTGCAAACTGGCTGAGTGACAGAACCCACAGGGTCAGAGTTGCTGGCGCCATGTCAGACTCAAAGCCTGTCACAAGTGGTGTACCACAGGGCTCAGTCCTGGGCCCACTCTTGTTTGGCATCTACTTTTCCGAAGTACAAGCAAACACAGGAGGGTTATGGCTGACAAAGTTTGCAGATGACTGCAAACTGGGCGCCATAGTAGAAAACACATCTGACACAGATATCCTTCAGAAGGGTCTCACAGAAACGGATAACTGGTGCCAGAGCCATGGCCTAAAGTTAAATGCCAAAAATGCATAGTCATACCCTTCGGGAAAAACAAGGTTACCCCTAGCTACCAAATAGGTGGCAATCCACTGAGCACAGAAGAAGTTATCAGGGACCTGGGGACCCAGGTTGATAGTAGTCTGTCATTCGACACCCATGTAGCTAAAGTAGTTAGGAAGACCTTCTACATTGCCCACCTTATCATGAAGGGATTCTCATCTAGATCAAGGGAGGTCATAGTCTCCCTATACTCATCACTCATCAGACCAATGATTGAGTACAATGCCCCATTCGGAATGTATCTGACCCGACACTTGCAGCAGCTGGAGAGGCCACAAAGTTCCTCACCAAAAGGATAAAGGGTCTCAAACATCTGTCCTATGCTGCCCGACTGAAAGAACTCCAGCTCTATTCAGTCGCTTACCGCTTGCTCAGAGGTGACCTTTGCCTAACATACAAGGCCATGTCAAACCCAGATTTGATGAATATGCTTCACCTCAAAAATCTAGATCCGTCAGAGCCACAAGGGCGGAGACTTAAACCTCGACACGGCTATTAATAGGACGTGCTGGAGGGATAGATTCATCACCCAAAGACTCCCTATGCTGTGGAACAAAATCCCGGTATATGTGAGGCAGAGCACCTCGCTGGCCTTGTTCAAGAGAAATCTTGACCAATGGATGGGAGATCGCAGATATACCCCAGGGATTACCTCAGTGTCACTGCTCGACAGAGGCACAGCAAAATAATGGGTATAGTTCCCCATACTAAAGGGGTGGCGTAAGCCACAAAACTATGGGCTAGGCTTGTAAATGCCCTCGGGCAGATAGCCTAGTATGAACCTATGAACCTATGAACCTATGTGTGGCCCATAACCTGCGCAATAATCCTTTAAGCAATTTATCTTGAGCTTGTTTCTTGCTTGCTGACCATTTTTTTATTTTGATCATGTTTTACCCATGAAACAAGTAGATAGTTGTTTTCGGGCAGCAGGTAACATTTTTACAAGTGGGGGTATCACAGAGACTGCTACTTTCAGCATGTTACTTGGTACTTTTATAAAGCTATATATATATAAATTATAATTAGAACTGCAGTGCAAGGAGAAGTGGTTTGAGTTGAGTGCTGCTTGTTTTTTTTTTTTATACTTGAATTTGTCTGGCATTCCAGTAATGTATTTAAAAAGTAATTTATTTTTTCATGCCTCACAATCTTTTTGTTTCCATCTAAATATTAAGTAAGCTGTCATATAGCCAATGCATTGAAATATTTTTTTTCTTCTACACTTCATTTTGTCTTGAGTGGACTCTCATAGGTTCATAGGTTCATAGGTTCATACCAGACTATCTGCCCTAGGGCATTTATAAGCCTAGCCAGAATGTGTTTGGCTTTCGCCACCCATTTTAAATTTATTTTGCTATGCTCTTTTTCGAGGTTAGTATACTGTGCCTCTGTCTAACAGTGATACAGAAGTGATACCCGGGGTAAACCTACGATCTCCCATCCACTCATCAAGATTCCTCTTGAAGAGAGTCAATGAGGGACTCTGCCTAACCTGGACTGGGATTTTATTCCAGAGTGAAGGGAACCTCTGGGTTATGAATCTGTCCCTCCAGCATGTCCTATTTATTTCAGTGCTGAGGTTCAAGTCTCTCGAGCATGTAGATCGATGGGATTTGGATTTTCTGAGGTGCAGCATGTCCATTAATTCTGGGTTGGACATGGCTTTATACGTCAGGCACAGATCGCCTCTGAACAGGCGGTATGCCACTGAGTAGAGCTGGAGTTTCTTTAACCGGGCAGCATATGGCATCTGTATGAGCCCTTTGATCCTCTTGGTGAGGTACTTTTGGGGTCTTTCCAGTTGCTGCAGGTGTCTGGTAAGGTACATCCCAAAAGGGGCATTGTACTCAATTATGGGCCTGATG
Source organism: Protopterus annectens (assembly GCF_019279795.1). Taxonomy (NCBI): domain Eukaryota; kingdom Metazoa; phylum Chordata; order Ceratodontiformes; family Protopteridae; genus Protopterus; species Protopterus annectens. The sequence continues at coordinate 1,170,316,876 of NC_056732.1, read as the reverse complement.
AGGGATGAGTAAAGAGGCACGATGACCTCCCTGATCTAGATGTGAATTCCTTCATGATTAGGTGGGCTATATAAAAAGTTTTTCTAACCACTTTGGCCACGTGGTTGTCAAATGAGAGATTGCTATCAACTTGGGTCCCCAGGTCCCTTATTACTTCTTCTGTACTTAATGGATTCCCACCTATGTGGTAATTTGTGGGCACTTTGTTTTTGCCAAAGGGGATGACTATACACTTTTTGGCATTTAGCTTGAGGCCATGGCTCTGGCACCAGTTGGCTGTTTCTATGAGGCCCTTTTGGAGGATGCTTGTGTCGGCTGGAGAGTCGATTATGGTGCCCAGTTTGCAGTCATCTGCGAACTTGGTCAGCCACAGTCCTTCCGTGTTGGCCTGTACCTCTGAGAAATATATACCGAACAAGAGAGGTCCCAGGGCTGAGTCTTGTGGGACACCACTTGTAACTGGTTTGGAGTCTGACATGGCTCCAGCAATTCTAACCATGTGGGTTCTGTCCTTGAGCCAGTTTGCAATCCATCTAGTGACATAGGGGTTTATATTTAAGCTGGTGAGCTTATCTATAATGCCCGAGTGGGGTATTGTATCGAAGGCTTTTGCGAGGTCCAGGTAGGCTGTGTGGACCTCCTTCCCCTCGTCAATCGCCTTGGTGACTGTTTCAAAGAAATCAACCAGGTTTAAGAGGCAGGATCTTCCCTTAACAAAGCCGAACTGGGTAGGATCCAGTGTCTGTAGGTCCCCAATATCTTTATTTATGAGGTCCATGATGATCCTTTCCATAGCTTTGCAGACCAAGCCAGTCAGGCTTATGGGGCGATAGTTTCCAGGATCCGTTGAGGCACCACCTTTATGGAGAGGGACCACTGTTGCTGTACGCCACTCTTTGGGCACATATCCTGTAGTAAGGCTGAGATTGAACAGTAGTTTTATGTTTGGGTTTAGCTCTTCTTGGAGTTCATGTAGGATGCAGCCCGGGACACCGTCTGGTCCCATTGATGCTGTGATTTTGCTTTGGAGAGGGCGGCTCTTACCTGAGCATCTGAGATGTCAGGGGCAGCACTCTGCTGGGATAGATATTTGCCCTTTGGTGGGGAGTGGGGAGAAGTTTGCTGAACCTATCAGCTAGGATGTTGGCAATGTCTGTGGGTTCGGTGTATTTTTTGTCATTTTGGACTAATTCTGAGCATATCTGGGAATTACCACCCAGGTTCCTAACATAACTAAAGAAAGCCTTGTGATTATCCTTAGTGTCCTGTGCAATTTTTCTCTCGAAGCTGGCCTTAGACAATTTTATGAGTGCCCATAGTTTTTTGCTAATACTGATCAGTGATGCCTTCCCTTTTTGGGATTTTGCTATATCATTTAGTAGCTTCCTCCTTCTATTGTATAGTTTGTTTATGGCTGGGGTCCTCCAGACAGGACGTCTGCCTTTGGAGGATTGGGTCTTGGTTTTATTTGGGATCGCATGATCCATGCATTCCTGAAGGTGTTCATAGAATGCGTTTATAAGGGATTCTGCGGTCTGGGCCGTATTTTCCACAGGCCTGGGGGCTTTGAAGGATTCCACCTCAGTTTTGAGGAGTGTGAAATTTGCTTTAGAGAAGTTTTTCACTGTGGTTTTCTGGGCAGGGGGTGGGGTCAGGATGTGAATATCCATTGAGATTACTTTGTGGTCTGATCTTACCAGTGAGGGATACACTTCTGGTCTGGAGCATAGAGTCCCCATGTTGGTGATGATCAGGTCCAGTATGTTTTCCCCTCTTGTGGGAGTGGTAACAAGTTGTTACATAGCATTTGAGTTTATAAATTCTAGGGACCTTTGGGCTAGGGTGTTGGAGCTTGAGTAATGCTCCCAGTCTATGTTTGGGTAGTTGAAGTCGCCCAATATAATGGTGTTTGGAGAGACCTTCATATTTTTCAGTGTTCTCAGGGAGGCCAAGTGGGGTTCCTGTGTTTGGGAGGGTGGTCTGTAGCAGGCTATAAACTGGAAGGCAGTTTTACCCACTGTTAGTTGCACATGGATAGTCTCTGATGCTTCATGCTTTGCCACCAACCTGGAGGTGTGGGTATCTTTGATGAATATCGATACTCCTCCTCCTTTGGTTTTGCACCCAGGGTTGCATATTTAATTAAATTCCCAGTTGTTGTGGTTTTAAGCATAGCTCCACTCCTTTCTAGTTGGCTACATCCTTTCCCATTGGCCCCACCCATTCAGCTGTCTCCTGCAGCCCTCTTTTGATTTGAAGTCACCAGCCGCCACTGCTTTACACCATCATAGTTTATAAGTTGATGCACATTTGGGTTTGTCTAACCTTTTAATAGAAATATTGTCTAAGTTACATAACAAAATTGAGGTCTTTATGTAGAAGGATAAGATCAGAGTCAGGGATGTTTTGGAGTTTTTGGTTCACTGAATTTCCCCGGTAGAGTAGCAGAGACCAGTAAAACTTTCAGTACATCTCTGGCTAATCTGTTCAAGGTGACTAAGCATAAGCATCACGGAGTGCATGTATCTAGACAGGTTAAAAATAATTTTTCTGTTTGGGACAATTTTCTCAGTTTGTATAATGGTGTGTATTTTTGGCAGGAGGAATAGGCATCATCCAGTGATTTTGCAGTTGTACACAGGTGCAGCTGGGGGTGTAGGCATGGCAGCTTACCTTAGAGAGAAATGGTTTTCAATGACTTGTCTCAGAAAGTGAACATTGCAATGGAAGAAAGAATTACCTTCTAAGAACTGAAGCCAATTTAGGCATCTTTCTTAGTCTGGCAAGGTGAACTAAGTAACAAGAAAGTTATTTTCCATTGTGGTAATAATCTGGCAGAGCAAGTCTAGTTGAAGAAGTCAGCTAGATCAGACATAGTGCAGCTAGTATTGAGGAAATTGGTAATGGCCTTAGAGCTAATCTGTCACATTCTACTAAACATATTATGGGCAGATTAAATATGTTAGCTAATAGTATGTCTCAGTTTCAGTTTTGAATGTTTCACATCTTAATACCGAAGTTACAGTCCATTACAATGCCAAAAGAGGTTTGGAAAATTGGAAGTTTGCAACAGGTGGGTTAGTACATCATTCTTGGGCCATGGAAACTAGAATAGTGTACACCTCAGCTGTCGCTGTCTTTACATCCTTTATAAAGAGTCTACCTAGGTGGGATAAGGCTTAGTCAGTTAGGTTAGTGGCAAAGTATGTGGTCCAAAGAAAGGAATTAGATGAGAATGTGAGGACAGTAAGGGTGCATCTGGCTCCCTTAAGTGTGCCAGCCAAGTTAATGGGTTTGATGGACTTTAGCAGGAACTGGAGAATTTTGAGAATGTTGAAAGGTTAGGAAATAACCAAGAGTCTGGGGAGTAGCAGGAGACTTCTTTTAGGTAGGCAGTTACTATGTTTTTTGTTAAGGGCTTATATGCTGCATTGGAAAGTTACTTTTCATAACATATGGATGATGCAGTTTTTTTTATGTATGTGGGTGCTTTCCAAGTGAGAGAGCAGTTGGGTAGACTGAAGTAGAGGGATTTGTGCATTATGAACTAAGTGGTGTTGCTTTGGATAAGTAAGTCCAAATCTGATCACCTTATTTAGGGGCAAAAGGTGGTTTTAAGAAGTAACAAGGAGATTTTATTGTGTCCAGTGTCTTGAATTTTGCATTGCAGAAAAGAAGCAGTATTTAATAGGGTTGGTCTGGTTTTAAGTGGTAAGATGGGAGGCCTGTTATGGCATACAGTTTAATGTTGTTGTGAAGTGGGCACTGGACAATCAAGGAATTTAGGGTGGAGAGGTTTTCAGCACACTGTTTTTGTATAGGGAAGGCTTCAGATTTAGCACTGTAAGGGAAGTGTTTGAGATGATAAAAAGGATGGGTAGATGGTCTTCAACTGTAAATATTCATTATACAAGATAGTGTTACTGGTATACACCATTGCTTTTTTTGTCTCTGTTAATTATGGTTCTTTGTATTGCAGGGTGCAGGAAAATTAGATGTGGAGCCATTCCCTTGTGTTTTTGGCAGCCAAGCAAGTGGCAGTGTGGCATGAAGTAGTCTTCCTGGGTCTTGACCCTTTGCATTAGGCTGCAATCTGGTGAGAGCATATAGAAATGAGTTGGAGCCAACTGCTTCCTAGGCTAGAGGAGATTCAAGCAGCAGTCGGGATTACACAGCATACTGTAATCCATTTGGGAAATAATGATTACAATATGCTACCTAAGTGGAGATTGTTATCTTGGATAATAAGGGCCATAATATTGGTGAAGCAAAGATTCCTGAGGTCACTGCAGTATAGTCTTCAATAATTCTCAGGTTGGTATGAGAGAAGCTGCTAGTTTTAAGGTCACCAAGACCGGTTTGTAAACCACAGAATGGCTAGGCTTCACTTTCCCTTGGAATTATGTGTGCTTGATCATTAAGACCTCTCAGACAGGGATCCAGTGTAGTTTATACAGCATTTTAAAGGATATTTAAAAAAAATGTGAATATATTTAGGGAATATGGAAAATGGAAAGAAGGAAAGTGGATGAAAAATGAGAGGTGGAATTGTATGTAATTAAATGCTTTAGTGGAAAGCGAATATACTGCATCTGGAAAATGCATGGTAAGACTGCTATAAAATAATTGTGCAGTTTTTTAGGATAGTTACAAAAATTAAAAATAGAAAAAAGTGAAAGATAGTTTGAAATGACTGAAGATATAAAACGAGCTATATGAATTAGATTATTTTATCTGGAGAATTTTTATAGGTCATTTGCCTTTGAAAGCTAACATGAAAACAGGTACAAAGTTGAAAAACAGCAATGCATGTTTCTGCTGAGTGTATGAAACTAAAACATTCTTTGGAAAATAGGGTTTTATTATATATATATATATATATATATATATATATATATATATAAAATAGAATTTGAAAGAAATGAAAATAATAAGATATTAGATGTGGCCAAATAAGTGGTGATAATGAAAGAAAGGTGAGAATGGCAGGTATATAGAAGTCTTTAAGATTTTGCATATATTACGCAGAATTTTGATAAAAGTTTATGGACATGTAATATAGGCATATATAAATAATATCTCATATTTATTTTGATAATTCATACAGTATTCTTTACCATCGCCTAAGATACCACAAACATAGGCAGATGAGCTTTCAGTTTAATTCCTCATCCAGGCAGTAGCATGCTCAGGAGTGCCAAGCAACTACCTTTATGAATTCAGTCCTCTATACTGCCAACAATTATGTGATAAAAATCAACTAACATGTTTTGGAAAGTGAGAGAAGACAAAAATGTAGAGAAAATCCATGAAGATACAAACAGCATACATAGACTATAATCAGGGGCCAGGATTGAACCCTAGACTTGTGAAGCAATGATCTTAACACTAAGCAACAGTGTTGCCCAATGGCCAAATGTATGGTGTGTAGGTTATAAACAAAAGCAGGCACCTATTGTAAGCCTTTTAGTCTATAGTGCAATTGTAGCAGCTCTTTTTCCTGGAAAAAGGAAAATGCAAAACAAAGACAGTACCCATCTGCATTAGCACAGTGAGGATACAATAGGATGCTAAATTGTAAATCACAGAATATTCTCGCAGGATAGAAAGAACATTTTAAGGTGTTCTTGATGAAAACCATAAAGTGACTGTCTAAATATCAAGGAATCTTGTTTCACATTAGCTAATTTGTCACACTGATAATACTAGCACATCTCCTGTATACTGCTTCACAAGTCTGTTTTTCCTGTTGTGTAGTGTTTAAATATTAAGTCTTATTCTACATATACCCTATGAAAACCTAAAAGAGATAAAGATGAGTTATTCAGTAATGGCATGTTATGCAGTCTAAAGTACTTTAAGAAATAACATTCCATTTGTTATGCACAATGTTAATATAACACATTGCTCTCTCTCTCTCTCTCTCTCTCTCTATATATATATATAGATAGATAGATGCAGTGTGGGTGGGTATAAACAAATGTAAACACAGTCAGGCGTATATTTTAATCCTTCTGTTGTCATTTAAAGTGCATTTCTTTGCTTATGTTTTCCATTCTCCCGACATGTTTTGCATTACAGATGTATTTATCATTTGTGATGCGTATTACAATTTCATATAGGTAATTTAGAACTTGTAAGTTTAAAACTATCAATGTGATTTTTAAAGCATCTGGTTTATAATATGCATAAATAACCCTACTAAATTATATGGAAAAATTAAACAAAAATTGAATTGCTGTAATTATCCCAGTTTATATGCACACAACATTGATTAATACCTACATATATCAAGCGGCCAAAGTCATAAATGACAGTGTCATCATGCATAACTGTTTGCTGCAGTTATAAATGAGTGCAAAGAAGTTAGAGTGAGGAGTTGCCAAACACCAGAGTACTTCAGCATAAAAAAGACAATTCAGTTATAACTGTACCATGGTAGAATGTTACTTTTTTATAAACTATATTTTTTATATATTTTTATAATCTATTGAATTTTGTGACAGTAATGCTCTTGAATACTATCTTTAGCTGTGGGCACTTAAAGATATACTTCGCAGGAGATAAAATGCATTCTGAATGACAAAGCAAATCAAAAGATCTACTTAATTAATAATAAGGCATATGTATTTTATTTTTGTTGACAGTGTTTGTTAGGTTCTACTATTTACTGGGGAGATATACATTACAGTACAAAAAATGGCATTTATTTTTTACAGTATAAATTAACCAAGTAGCACGTGTATAGTATTTGGAAGTAAAATGGGATGCTAAAACACATTAACCCCATGCAGTTCAAATTGAAATGTTGGTATTCAATCCTAAATCTGGGAGCTGTAAGGAAACACAACTAAATGCTATACTACATTACTGCCTTGATATGATTCTGGATAGACGAACACAGTAGCATTATTATTATCAGCTTAGACATCATTATAACCTAAATGTAACTTTTGCTACTCAGTAAACTAAATCTGCCATTTTTGTAAAACAGCGTTTTCTTAAACAAAAAATAACATATGAATGCAAAAACAATCACTACTGCTCCAAAAATGCACAGTCTGAATAGTCCAACAAGATTGTCAATAAGAGAAAAAAGTAGACTAGTGTGTAGGCTGATATTGTTTTATAATCGAGCTATAGCAATTGAAAAGTTCCCAAAATATGCGTTATACTTTATATGCAACTATGCCTCTAGAAGTAATGGCAACGTATAACAAGTTTGTCTGATATGCCGCAGTAATATGCAGTAATGCTATATAGCCAACAGTACCTTATTTCAGAGAATATGCACTCATGGCCATTCTCACGTCTCCGTGATAGTGTGCATATATGTAACTGATCCGCTCAGTCAGTATTCACCTCTCTAAGCGTTTGTGACGAACCTCTTCAGATAATTGTGGCAACAAATAGTCTAACTTTGCAGTTCACAACCAATAATTCCAATACAGGTAGTTCACAGTGCCTATAGCAATATAATCCAGGTAGTATAAATCCAACGATACTATTCCTCTGACATACGTTTTGCGAATACACCACGCAGATATCTTGAGATGAATAAAAGCTTTTTATTATACAGAATGGTCGACAAACAAACAATCTCGGCTAGCACTTTCACCTACTGGCTTCCTCAGGCCGTTAAATTAAAAATGTTAATTTAGGTTATATATAACTTCAGGATTTGAAAATTCCTGATGTCACTTCCTGTCCTGGTTTAAAAATACTTGGTAACTACTTGTATATTAATGTTACAAAGTGTCACGTCTCATACCACAAATTGACATTAAATGAAACATTGTTTCAACTTCTAATGATGAACAAATATTTAACTAATACTGCAACAATACATTCTATGCATCATAAAAGATACGCAAGAATCACAAATAATCAAAATAATACTGCCTGATGTCATGTCCTGTTATAGTTCACATAATGTGTATAAATACTGTTGCAATAAGTAACATCAATTCATCAAATACATTGAAGTCCAGTTATGGTTATTGGCATCAATTATTAAAAATATAAATTAAAATTGCTGAACAAAATTATTACTTAAAAAGTGTATAAGACGTCTACCATTTAAAATATCAGTCACATCCTTTATCCTAAAAAATCTCTTTATATAACACTCGTAATAAGATGTGTACTGGGAGTAATTTATATATTTACGTGAACTATGTTTGTGTGTGACGGCTCTTCATTAGTCCATATCTAAACTTCATATTACTTATTATACCTGCTCCTGTTTATATACTACTTTCCTAGGCTATGCTTACAAAAAATAGATATTATAAAAGTGTGTATTAAAATACATATGTATATATTAGTGTTAACTTAATTATGTCTTTTCGAATTCATTTAATTTTTAATTTCTCCACCTATCATGTATATACAGAATTAAAATATATATCTACCGTGCCGAATGCTAACGAAATTAATCGGTAATTCGTGTTTATATTGTAAAAGCAAGAAATATGCGAACACTCGCATATTACTTGCAAGACGGCAATAATGTCATAGTAAGCACCATATAAAGTGCTAAGCATAGAGATGTTAGTAAGATATAATATATAGGTGTAAGTAGGCCATCCCAGTATATATTATACATTATTGGATTATATGTTTTTTATGCTGGATAAAGTATAAGGCGCTGCTTCTATTCTATATATGAAATCTGGACTAATAAAATTCCGGCAAGTATGAACATATTGGTTGAATTTACCTATCACTTAATATAAGACATATAATGTGATCTATTAATTTAGTGATGATTCAACAGATATATAATTATTTGAATTATTCATTAAACAATTTATTCATTTATTTCCCATAATCTAAATATATAGTAATATTCAAGTCCTATAAATCCTAAATTATTATAATCAAGAGATGCATATTGTGTTCGATTAAATTAATTGTTTTCTTTAAAAAGTAATTAAAATCAATATTTAATATTTAATAATATGCTATTAAATTAATATTCCGAATATTCTTAGTTATCAAAATATTATTGTCATTTAGATTTATACAATGATTAATTACCTTCATATCTAATTTCAAATAAATTATTCACATTTCATTTAACATCTTCCTATTAAAATATTTCTATAATTAAAATCATTAGTAAATAAATTTCATATATATACATCTCTGTTTGTGTGTATATTGGTAACTTGTAAAAATACTTGGGATTATTAATAATATAGAATAATAAGGGAAACAATTATATTAAATATTGGTGTACACCACCCGTAATGCGTATATGATATTCCTTGTATATATAAAGAAACCTATCTTTAATAGCAAGCATTCATTTAGACAATATACTTAATTTTCTAGCCTTTAATACAGGCTTAATAGGAATTCTGTCATTGAGACCCGGTTTATGGTCAGCTCTTAAACGAATAATCCAATTCATTTCCAATTCTTCTGTTTTATTGGAAATGTCTCCACTACTGTTACAGGTGTTACAGAATAATTCTATTAATATTAGGAGGGGAGACATTTCCAATAAAACAGAAGAATTGGAAATGAATTGGATTATTCATTTAAGAGCTGACCATAAACCGGGTCTCAATGACAGAATTCCTATTAAGCCTGTATTAAAGGCTAGAAAATTAAGTATATTGTCTAAATGAATGCTTGCTATTAAAGATAGGTTTCTTTATATATACAAGGAATATCATATACGCATTACGGATGGTGTACACCAATATTTAATATAATTGTTTCCCTTATTATTCTATATTATTAATAATCCCAAGTATTTTTCCAAGTTACCAATATACACACAAACAGAGATGTATATATATGAAATTTATTTACTAATGATTTTAATTATAGAAATATTTTAATAGGAAGATGTTAAATGAAATGGGAATAATTAATTAGTTATTTGAAATTAGATATTAAGGTAATTAATCATTGTATAAATCTAAATGACAATAATATTTTGATAACTAAGAATATTCGGAATATTAATTTAATAACATATTATTAAATATTAAATATTGATTTTAATTACTTTTTAAAGAAAACAATTAATTTAATCGAACACAATATGCATCTCTTGATTATAATAATTTAGGATTTATAGGACTTGAATATTACTATATATTTAGATTATGGGAAATAAATGAATACATTGTTTAATGAATAATTCAAATAATTATATATCTGTTGAATCATCACTAAATTAATAGATCACATTATATGTCTTATATTAAGTGATAGGTAAATTCAACCAATATGTTCATACTTGCCGGAATTTTATTAGTCCAGATTTCATATATAGAATAGAAGCAGCGCCTTATACTTTATCCAGCATAAAAAACATATAATCCAATAATGTATAATATATACTGGGATGGCCTACTTACACCTATATATTATATCTTACTAACATCTCTATGCTTAGCACTTTATATGGTGCTTACTATGACATTATTGCCGTCTTGCAAGTAATATGCGAGTGTTCGCATATTTCTTGCTTTTACAATACAAACACGAATTACCGATTAATTTCGTTAGCATTCGGCATGGTAGATATATATTTTAATTCTGTATATACATGAAAGGTGGAGAAATTAAAAATTAAATGAATTCGAAAAGACATAATTAAGTTAACACTAATATATACATATGTATTTTAATACACACTTTTATAATATCTATTTTTTGTAAGCATAGCCTAGGAAAGTAGTATATAAACAGGAGCAGGTATAATAAGTAATATGAAGTTTAGATATGGACTAATGAATAGCCGTCACACACAAACATAGTTCACGTAAATATATAAATTACTCCCTGTACACATCTTATTACGAGTGTTATATAAAGAGATTTTTTAGGATAAAGGATGTGACTGATATTTTAAATGGTAGACGTCTTATACACTTTTTAAGTAATAATTTTGTTCAGCAATTTTAATTTATATTTTTAATAATTGGTGCCAATAACCATAACTGGACTTCAATGTATTTGATGAATTGATGTTACTTATTGCAACAGTATTTATACACATTATGTGAACTATAACAGGACATGACATCAGGCAGTATTATTTTGATTATTTGTGATTCTTGCGTATCTTATATGATGCATAGAATGTATTGTTGCAGTATTAGTTAAATATTTTTTCATCATTAGAAGTTGAAACAATGTTTCATTTAATGTCAATTTGTGGTATGAGACGTGACACTTTGTAACATTAATATACAAGTAGTTACCAAGTATTTTTAAACCAGGACAGGAAGTGACATCAGGAATTTTCAAATCCTGAAGTTATATATAGCCTAAATTAACATTTTTAATTTAACGGCCTGAGGAAGCCAGTAGGTGAAAGCGCTAGCCGAGATTGTTTGTTTGTCGACCATTCTGTATAATAAAAAGCTTTTATTCATCTCAAGATATCTGCGTGGTGTATTCGCAAAACGTATGTCAGAGGAATAGTATCGTTGGATTTATACTACCTGGATTATATTGCTATAGGCACTTGTGAACTACCTGTATTGGAATTATTGGTTGTGAACTGCAAAGTTAGACTATTTGTTGCCACAATTATCTGAAGAGGTTCGTTCGCGAAACGCTTAGAGAGGTGAATACCGACTGAGCGGATCAGTTACATATATGCACACTATCACGGAGACGTGAGAATGGCCATGAGTGCATATTCTCTGAAATAAGGTACTGTTGGCTATATAGCATTACTGCATATTACTGCGGAATATCAGACAAACTTGTTATACGTTGCCATTACTTCTAGAGGCATAGTTGCATATAAAGTATAACGCATATTTTGGGAACTTTTCAATTGCTATAGCTCGATTATAAAACAATATCAGCCTACACACTAGTCTACTTTTTTCTCTTATAAAAAATAACATATGTTCAAATAAAACAGGGGAAACAAAGGGGTAATCCAGATATTCAGTATAAGTATAATTTGCAGTGAAACATTTAGGTGGTGAGAAAATGAAAATATATTGTGAGTACAGTAAAATGCATGGGAAATTGATTATGAATTACTTTAAAAATCCTCCATCCAGAGACCAATAAGAATAATTCTGTAATCAAAATACTCAATTTATTCCTTCTGCCAGTTGTGTCTCTGAGATATGGTAATCTGGTAATACTTTACCAAGTAAAGCAGGGATTTCCAAGACAAAGTCAGCATTCCACTCCAAATGTACAGAGGTACAATCAGAGGAACACAGACAGAAGTAAAACAGTATTCATGTGACCCCCATTTTAAGGAATCCTGCAAAAAGAAACTGTAATGCTAAGATTATGGGTTATATTCATAGTCTGGGAAGTCCGTCTGTGCCATGTGAGGCTCGCTCCTTGCCATGTGTGTCCCCAGACTGGAAGGTGTCAGTGTACACCCTGCATAGTCTTGGAGGCTGTCTTTAGTTTACCACTCAGCTGCCCTCCTAAGTAGTGTGCCAGTACATTCCGTACCTTGTTCTTATGCTCTGGGTGGTGTCTGTTCACCTTCCTCATGACCAGAGTTTGGGGTATGTCAGTCTCTTGTTCCACTTCTCCTAGGAGGGAGCACCTGGGTGAGTGGGATGAGTACCTGTCTCCCCTCATGACCATCTTGGGACACTACCTCAGACCAGATGTGGCAACCTGCTGAATGTAAGCGAATTACTAAGTGGAGGAAAATAATCTAACCAGGATTCCCTCAGTAATGGTAAGTAAAGATGGAAGTGCCCAGTGCTGAATTCCCTGCCCTGGTGACAGATTATGGAAATGTGGTGTACAGAAGTCTATCTCCCCAGTGTAGCCTTGGGCCCCAAGTCCTTGTGATTGAGGCTCAGCCCATGGATGGTGTGAGGCCAGTAGTGGCCCCTGGTGTGCGGGGATCAGGTCTTATCAGAACTGGGTTGTTTGTGAATGCAGCCCAAAGTGGGTGGTAACCAGTTAAGGCTAAACACCATCACAAGACTGATAGTCAACAAGTACCATAATGGAACGTTGAAAATGAACTTTGAAGAGAGAGATCAAGAGGATGTAAAACCATTCAGTGTTAAACAGATGGGATCTGTGCAGTCCACCCAGAGACAATTGGCATGATTCATACATAAGCACACCAAAGGCATGATTCATAGATGCTGTTTAAGGTAATTTGGGATAGTCACAAATATACTTCTGCAAATGAAGTAAGAATTACATTGTAATGAGAAATGATGTAAAATGACATACTCTAGTAAGCTGTCTTCCTGCCTGTTTACAATTCTTAGTCATAATTTGACATGCTACCCTATCTTTCTCTGATACAAAATAAAAAACAGAATTGTGCCTTTCCTATCTACTTTGCAATCAGCAAAGATGTTTTCTTTCTGCTAGTTAAAATAAGAAAAAGTAATACAGTGAAGTTTGATCCATTTATCAGCCAAAGAACACACTAATGAAAACAAGCCTGTTTCCATGATAAGTAATGAACGATCTGTCTACAAAAACATTTTTGGTGACACAACACCCATATTAATATACCCATAATGCAAGTCAAACATCTCCCTGTTAAAATTATCTTTCATTAACCTATAGACATCATCCACAAATACATAGTACTACTGTGAATACTTATCGTGAAACTGCCATCTTATTCTGTTAATGACTTACTAGAAAAATCATTCTCCTACCAGTTCTCTGCATGTATTCTGCCATGGATTATGATTTGTAATTGCAAATTACAAATGACATGGTAAAGTAACTTGTATTGTGATAACACTGTGAATTCATATAAATGTAGTCCATCAGACTACACTCACTTCAAATAATGTATTATATGTCAATATATCTTTCTCTGTAAATGTCCCTTGCAAATAGTTGTCTTTCACAATGCCATTAGTAGCACAATGCCATCAGCACCACAATTACATCAGTAGCACAATGCCATCAACAGCACAATGCCATCAGCATCACAATGCCATCAGCTGCACAATGCCATCAGCAGCACAATGCCATCAGGTGCACAATGCCATCAGCAGCACAATGCCATCAGTAGCACAATGTCATCAGCAGCATAATGCCATCAGTAGCACAGTGCCATCAACAGCACAATTCCAGTAGCATCAAAATGCCATCAGCATCACAATGCCATCAGTAGCACAATGCCATCAGCAGCACAATGCCATCAGCAGCACAATGCCATCAGTAGCACAATGCCATCAGCAGCACAATGCCATCAGTAGCACAATGCCATCAACAGCACAATGCCATTAGCATAAAAATGCCATCAGCAGCACAATGCCATCAGTACCACAATGCCATCAGCAGCACAATGCCATCAGCATCACAATGCCATCAGTAGCACAATGCCATCACCTGCACAATGTCATCAGTAGCACAATGCCATCAGCTGCACAATGCCATCAGTAGCACAATGCCATCAGTAGCACAATGCCATCAACAGCACAATGCCATCAGTAGCACAATGCCATCAGCTGCACATTGCCATCAGCTGCATAATGCCATCAGCAACACAATGCCATCAGTAGCACAATGTCATCAACATCACAATGCCATCAGTAGCACAATGCCATCAGCATCACAATGCCATCAACAGCACAATGACATCAGTAGCACAATGCCATCAGCATCACAATACTATCAGTAGCACTTCTCCATACATTTTTCATTACTGCTGTCATGAATCCCTATTGATAGCAGACACTCATGGCATCACTAGTCACATGAATCAGCTGGATCCAGAAAATACAATTTTCCTACTAATACCTGCTGTATTAATTGAATATGTACTGCTTAAAAATTATTTTATAACTTTATTTTATCATCCTTGCCACCTAACTCGACTGATTGTTTCTAAATATGGCAAACTTCAAGTTATTCATGAAAAAACAGAGTCATTTATACATTTTTAATGCAAAGTAGACTGTGTTACACTTATCCTTATAAACAGCAGTAATACATAAGTGCATATTTGAAGAGACTAATGTAACTAATCCTTGGGTAGCTGTGAATGAGCTGTATTGAGCAGTGCCGAGACATGCTGGCCTCAGGAATCTGCAAACAAACCTAATATAGCTCAACTATTCCTATGCCTAGAAAAGAGAAAATGGAGTTAGCAGCACTTAAGTTTGCACAATCATGAAGCCTAGTCCATGCCCATTCTGCATATTGTCACACAACCTTTCACCTGAAAACCCTCAGTAGTTTATATTATAGGATAACAACATAAACAGAAAATGTATTTATAAAGTGAAGTAAACCTTGCCTGTGATATAAATAGGACCTGCTAGAGAGACATATATGTATTTCACTGACAACCCATTCTCTATAACAGGCTCCCCAACCATGTGAAGCAGAATTCCCCCCTAACCCAGTACAAATGTAACCTGGATAACTGGATGCGGAACTGGAAAGTCAGCTCTGGTTTGGCACCTATGTATCTAAAGGACACAGGCAGTCTCTAAATGGTTCACCCTCCTAGGCCCTCCTTTTAAATGTTTGCTCTCCTAAGCTCCAGTTTACACTACCAAGGGTAAGAGAACTTATCAGAGATTTGGGATGCATAGCTAAGCTTAATAATGTTCCACTGGTTGATAGTCTAATGCAAACCTATGAGCCTATGAATCTATGAAAAAGGGGATAAAAAGGTTTACTGATATTTCTTAAAAGTTATTTTAAATGGCT
The DNA here is from genome assembly GCF_019279795.1 of Protopterus annectens. Taxonomy (NCBI): domain Eukaryota; kingdom Metazoa; phylum Chordata; order Ceratodontiformes; family Protopteridae; genus Protopterus; species Protopterus annectens. The sequence continues at coordinate 1,170,301,216 of NC_056732.1, read as the reverse complement.
GGGTGCTGTTTTCCTTAAATACTTATAATGTGCTTGTGCATATCCTTGTTCATCCATAATACCTGAACACTTCCAAAATTCATGTGCATTTACATTTTCATGTAATATTTTGCATATAGTTAAGGAATTAATTCATCAGCTCTATGCAGTTCACGAAAGTGGACAATTTCTTCTGGAAGTTTCTCCATTGCTGTCATCATTGCAAATATCCTACTGTATTTGCATACAGGTGAGATTGAGAACTTTGGGACTATGAATACCATCCTATGTCTACTTGACTGGAATGTGGTTTCCAGCATCTTTTAGTGGTATATAGGGGGTGACTTTCAACTTAAGTGTTTTGACATATCTTATGATTTATTTTATGTTATCTTTTGTTAATTTCAATCCAGTTTACTAAGGAATTGTCATGTTTTGCAATTATTTTAATCTATTCTTGTTGCAGCAAAGTGCTGCAAATGTGGTTTGCTGATACATGTCAGGAAAATGAGTCTGCTTTCACCCTAAAGTTATGTAACTATGGAGTTAGCATATTTAAGAAATGTGAAGTATAAGTAAAATATGTGTCCAAAATTAGTGCTTTATGTATATATGTGCCACCACAAGCATGTGGCATTTATAATTACACAAAGGTCAATATTACCAACAAAAAAGATTTTTTTACAAAAAGTAGGTATCTATTTTCCTTTTTCGGTGATTTTGGGGTATTTATCCCTCGTTTTTGAAATCAAGCATTTGAATTTATCTGATTCATGCAGTTCTTGTTTATAAGAAATGGTGACTTCCAATAAGAAACTGGAAGTGACTATGGTGATATGAAAATACTGCTGGGAAGCTTAATATTGAAGGAATCTTAAACTAATGATATTCACTAGTCAGTGGTACTTGAATCTGGTGATTTCTGATTCCTGCCTGGCAATTTTAAGACTTTTATGACAGAGAGTTTAATTAAGATACAAGGGAGAAGTGCAGCTCTGTTGCACCTAATCTAATGAAAGTGAAATATATGGCGGAATATAAATATCTTCATTTCTAAAAATACTATATAATTTGCTGAAGCAGATTTATTAATATTTAAAAATATTATAAATGGAAAAATGCAGCCACAGTCAGACTGGATACCACATACTGATTCTACTGAGTACACAAATCCTTTATCCACATCTGAGCAAATCCCAGGCAGCAGTGTTCTTAGTCTGTAAATGAAGTATGTTCTTAGTTTGTTCACTTGAGATCATGCAACTAATACTACACAATTACAACTTTTGTTGAAATCTGTTCTTTCTATGACTAGATTATTTTTGGAGAAAAATGCATATTGGAGAGATTAAGAAGCTTAAAAAAGTAAACAGGGAAAATAAACTAATCCAGTTTTTGGAGGACATGTTTAAAGAAGCTTTAAATGAAGAAATAAATTATTTGAACAATGTCTATCCGCGGTGGTGCAGCGGTAGCATTGTTGCCTCACAGCAAGAGGTTCTCCCGTTTGATTCTTGGCTAGAGTGCGGGGAGTGCCTTCTGTGTGGAGTCTGCATGTCCTCCCCGTGGTTGGATGGGCATTCGAAAGACATGCATAAATGGGCGTGCCTTCATTGAAGGTTGGATGTCGAGCTAGCACCTTGACGTTTGTTAAAATCTACTGCCAATCATCAGCGGACTGGAGTTCCACTGTGGCGACCCCTAACCAGGAAAAGCCGAAAGACAACCACCATCTACTGTTAGTGAGAGAAGTTTAAGATTTCCATAGAATGCATTGAATATTCAGGAGAAAATGCCCAAAACTGAAGTACAGTGAACACTAAAAATACAACTTAGTCAGAAACAAGGAAAATGTACAGCAATTCTACAAATCAGATTTAGGTAAAGGCAAAGAAAAATTAATGATTTGGAAAATAAATGTAGAAAGGCGAATGGGAACCTCCTAGGTGTTCCTGTGCATAATTCTGGCATAGGGCTTAGAGAGACTTTTGAACGACATATAGCACTAGTGATGCAGTTACCAAAATATTTAAATCCAAAAATTGAGAGGATACACAGGATATACAGGATTAGGTGACCATACGATTTAACAGAAATCCCAAGTTATGTACTTATGGCAATTCAGTCAGCAACATGTATAATGCCTTATTAATACTGGCAAGTATATCTTTGCAGCTCCAAATGGTAGATATTGATTCAGATTTACTGTTGAGTTTTTTAAAGATTTATTTAAAAAGAAACAAATAAAGATTTATTTAAAAAGAAACAAACAATGGTAAAGCAGAAAAAGCTAATCAAAGACTGGAGTTATGGCACAAGGATGGAATATCCTGCACCTATCATTTCTTGAAGGGGAAATTCAACTAACACGAAAAAAGAGGAGAGAAGAATTAGAAGGATAGACATTTTATTCCATCCTAAAAGAAGAAGATCGGTCTGAAAAATCTATGAAATTGGAAATTGTTAGAAACAAAATAAAAACACCCAGCTAAAGATCCATCTAAAGCACCAGAAACACTCTTTACCTTGCAAAGGCACACAAAGTAAAGGCACAGTCACAGCAGTTAATGTAGGAAAAGGCATTCTCACTCAAACCATGCAAAAGAGGTGGCAGTCCTCACCTGCAAGCAACAATAATCAGTGACTGTGGTTAAAAAAACTGGAGACCTGGAAAATACAGAAATAAAAGGCAGGAAGAACTGTCTGTACCACACCAAAGAATGCAAGTAAAAACAGCAAAACATTATCAAAAATCTGTTTTGGTGACTCAGAAGCAACTGAAAAATACTCTTAAACCATGCAAGGTACCAGGAAACTAGAGAAAACTAGACTCAAACCAACAGGCATGCAGAAAGATCACACAGCGATAATACAGTGTAAAAATCATGATGTACTATTACATGCTCTGGTCATTAAATGTTTATTGTTCTGTATTTTATTATTATTATTATTATTATTAGTAGTAGTAGTAGTAGTAGTAGTAGTAGCAGTGGTAGCAGCAGCAGTAGTAGTAGTGGTGGCAGTAGCAGTATTAGTGGTAGCAGTAGCAGTAGTGATAGCAGTAGCAGTATTAATAGTAGTGGTAGTAGTAGCAGTAACAGTAATAGTAGTAGTATTAGTATTAGTATTTTACTTACTGAAAATGTTTTAATCCTATAAATACTGGCATACTTCAATAAGATTCCAAGGATGGTTCTACAGCACTGTGAAACTCAAAAAGGTAATATGTAAAGTTAATTACTCATACGTTTTTTACCCTATAACTAATTACTTAGTACTACTACTAATAATAATTAGAACTAATAATATAGAAGACAGCTACTGTAAATACTAGCAAAGATGCAGACTTTTTCAGTGCCACAGTTTTAAATTCACATTTTTGTGTATGAATTGCTGTGTTATATTTCTTTGATTAAAGCTGTAAAGGTAAATCTGTGGGAACATTAATCAGTGTGATCTAATTAGACTGACTTGCTTCCTCCTCACTTTTTTATTTTTTTTATTTATTTAAAATTTGTTTACTGAGATACATCCCTGATCACAAATAACTAATTTCACTCTTAGCCTAGTAATACAAAGAATTTCAGAATTACATATAATAAGAGATACCAAGGGTTTAATTAAAATGCACATCTGTAAAATACCGTTATCAGCTAACAAAAGAGCATTTAAAGCTGTAGTGTACATTATTTATAGTAAATCAAACAAATATCATGTAGAAAGTGAGATGTCTGTGTAATATTCACAAGTATGTGTAGTTAAAGTGGGAATGATAGGAAGGTGAAGGATGATAGACAATGTTTGTGAGTACCTAGAAAGAGAAGCTATATTAAACAAACTATTATGTGAGCAAAATGTATAAACTGATGCAAGTAAAACATGGCATATGATAGGCAGTAAAAGTGTTAGTAGCAAGAGGTAGAGAGAGAGAGTCGTGTAGCACAGATTAGGTGATATAATCAGATAGGCAATGGGATTTTGGTTGATGAGAAGAGGTAGGTCTTATTTAAGAAAATAGAAGGTGTCTTGCAGTTTGTGGGGATATTTCTTCAGTGTTTTAAACCTAGTGTACAGAAGCAGTGATCTTTACAATGGAATTTAGTTTCTGAGGGTTATAGTGTGAGTTTAGTTTGGTTGTGGTTTCTAAGGCAGAAAAAGGAAAGTTGTCAATGTCTAATTAGTTTAGCCTCTGGGGGGAGTGAAGGGATGGTTAACTAGGAGTTTGAATAGTTGAGATCCTAGGAATAGGTCAGGTCTTTGTTGAACAGGGAGTCATTTTGCTTTCCTCAGTATTTTACTGTTGTGCTCATTTAAGGAACTGGTTAGTAAATCTAAAAAGCTTTAAATAAGGCAATGTTTTTGATTGGGGCACAGCTCTCAAACTTCCACCTCCAAAATGAGTAACACTAGCCCTCATAATGTGGAACAAATGGGCAAAATGCGAAACACATACTAATGGCTTACTAACATTTTCAACTAGGAAGGTCATAGGATGGTTAAAATATGCTGGTTTTACTTATAAAGAAGATCTTTTAATGAATTAATATGATTCATTTCTATTTACAATGGATTTCACTTAAAAAAATTCCTAACACTGAATGTGTGACAGTCTTTCAATGTAGAACTTTGAGGAACGTGAACTTTTTAAGACCCCAAATGAGATACGTTCCTCATAATGAGGTACACTTGAGAGATATGTATTGGGGTGTTATATGGTTATAACAAAACAAAGAGTTTTGTGTTTTTCTAAACTTTTGTTTGACACCAAAAAACAAAATATTTATTTTGTTGGTGATGAGAAAGATACTTTCATTAGAGATCCAGTAGATTAAAAAGGAAATCTGTTTTAAGGTCTTGCTACTATATAAGTACTGAGATCTTTGTGTGTAATAGTTCCATATCATCTGTCTAGAGTAGGAGAGAAAGATGAGGTAGGTAAAGGAGAAGTTGTTTTTTTCTTTTTTCATAAAGATGGAGAATAGCAGAGGACTGAATATGGAACATAATGATACTCCTTTTTGAATGCTGACTTATTGCAAAATCAAGCTATGAATTTTGATGAAAAAGTGTCAATTGGTGAGGGGGTTTTGATAAAAAAGTAGGGAATACAGGCTTAGTTTGTTCTAGGTGATGGAGGAGGACATTGTGGTCAATGAGGCTGAATGCTTTGTAAGGTTGATAAAATGATGCCAGTTAGTTAACCTCTGTTGATAGCTAGTAGCATTTCACTTGTGAGGGTGCATAAAACTGTTAGTGTACTGTGAACAGACCAAATCCTGTGTTGTTTATTGGAGAGGAGCCTGTAGGTAGTGATATATTGGGTGAATTGAACATATATATTTTTCAAGCATTTTGCCTATAGCATAGAGGGTTGTGACTGGCCTGTATCAGGAAGTTTTGGTATGGTTAGACTACTTTGAGATCAGACTATTAAAGTATCACTTGCTATTAGAAACTTTGGCTGCAGTTTTCAGACCTTGCCTTAAAATGTTGAGATATCTCTTAACCATTTTCTTATTTTGGAGAAACTCAAAATCATTGCCAAAACCAAACCTGCTTTTAGCGAATTTGAAATTTAGTGTATTTTTATGGTTTCATAGCTTGGTACTAGGCTATTGGCCCTAGAGCCTATACAAGCCTAGCCATAACAATTCCCTGGCTATTTCTTCCCACGGTATTTACTTCTCTGGACCCCTGTCTAGTAGGGTGACTGAGGTGATCCCTGGGGTGAATTTCCTATCTTCCAATCAATCGTCAAGGTTCCTTTTGAAGAGGGCCAAAGAGGTGCTCTGCTTGACATGTATGGGAAGTCTATTCCAGAGTCTGGGGAGTCTCTGGGTCAGGAACTATCCCTCCAGCATGTTTTGCTCATTGTGATGACAAGGTATAGATCGCTGGAGCATGTGGCTCTGAGGGATTGGGATTTCTTTAAGTGTAGCATGTCCAACAGCTCTGGGTTTGACATGGCCTTGTATGTTAAGCAGAGATCACTTCTGAGTAGACGGTATGTGACAGAGTATAGCTGGAGTTTTTTAGACAGACAGAATAGGGCATCTGCTTTATGCCTGTTATTCTTTTAGTGAGGTATTTCTGTGGCCTTTCCAGTTATTGTTGCTGTTTTTCACAATAAATGCTTATAAAGGATTTTGGAAATGTATCTAGTATTGCCTTATGTGAAGAAATAATTTGTCCATAATCTGCAGAGTTAATTTCATGACTTTACTTTACAAATAAAAGGGTTTCACATAAGTGGCATATTCTTCAGTTATAGAAGGCTGTTAGAGTCATCCCACTTCCTAAGTAGGGTCTCAAATCAAATATTACCTCCAACCCACCAATAATCACTAGCATCACTACTGGCCAAAATTGCAGATTGAGCAGAGACAACAGAATGTGAAGATCATGCTTACTAAATGTAAAGACCTGAACAAAATAATCAGCTGCAGATAAGGATAGTTAGACACTACTGGGATAACACAGTAGATGCCAAATAAGAACAGCCCAGGATCAGAGCCCCCTGGGACTACCCTCATGATAGGTCTTTTTGCTGAGGTTCAAATGAGAAACTCGACCAAGAACGTTGAATCACAGTTTAATAAAATGACCGGTAAAGGCAAAACTATACAGCAAAGCTTTTGGGCTTAGCTCTTCTTCAGTGCAATAAAAATATCAAAATCACAATTCACTTAAATACCTAAAAAAGTCACATGACCAGAACCCCATCATGTGACCATAGACATTCACATTCATTAATATTGCATTTGTTTCTTCACCAATACTGGTTTCAGACTTATAGCAGCATTCAAACCTGGATACCTATCTGCAGCTGTGGATGTGAAGGAATATAAATGGATACTTAGATTAGCTGCAGATAGGTATCCAGGTTTGAATGCTGCTATAAGTCTGAAACCAGTATTGGTGAAGAAACAAATGCAATATTAATGAATGTGAATGTCTATGGTCACATGATGGGGTTGTGGTCATGTGACTTTTTAGGTATTTAAGCAAATTGTTATTTTGATATTTTTATTGCACTGAAGAAGGGCTAAGCCAGAAACCTTTGCTGTATCGTTTTACCTTTACTGGTCATTTTATTAAACTGTGGTTCAATGTTCTTGGTTGGGTTTTTCATTTGAATTGCTTGTTTTATACTTTTGACCAAGTTTACTACTGCCTTCCTTTTTTGGGATTGCTCTTTTTGCTGAGGTACCAAGTTGTATTCTAACTCCCTGTTTCCTATATGTATGCCAGTTTCAAATCCATTGAATGATGCAGGAATGTATTCCCTATTTGGCAAAATTATCTGCAATACCCATGTTGGGTATAGTGTCAAAGGCATATGACAGATCATGGTAGGTAGTGTGCACTGTCCTCCCTCCATCCATCACTTTGGTGACTTTTTCAAAAAAGTCCACTATTTGCAAAGGGTAGTTGCCATGCAACCCTAAACACTATCATTGAATGAAAAAGAAATGGACTCATGCAGTTTCAGGCCCACAACCATATCCTCTAAAAATTAAGCAATGAATCCTTACATTTCCAAATATTTGTTGCACAAAAATGACAAAAGCATTAACTGGTTTCATTCAGAAAACATAGGACTTCTTCAGAATGCAAAACTGTTGGTTAAACCGTGCTGTTTATAACATCATCAATAAAACAATCAACTCATGAATGGCATAATGTGATAAACAGTTGTCTGAGTTTAACAATACACTCTTTTTCTAAAAACAACATGATAGAAAACTAAACTTCATGTATGTAAATGGGCATAGTAGTTCAGGTTAATAAACCATACTGTCTCAGATTTACCAAAACGTAAAAACATAAAATGTCTGTTAAAATTCCATATAACATTCAAATACTGGATGGGAAAATGTAACTGAAATCTTCTAGTCACAACTTATCAACCCTCATTTTTAACACTGGATAAATAGAAATATTCTCATAAACTGGGGGATGTAAGTTTATAGGTGGATGGTTTAAATTTGTTTCAAGAATTTATAGAAAATCTACATATTTTAATTGTTATTTACATTACAAAAGTAATCACCCTTGGTATGTTAAAAATAACTTCTCCATTTCTAGTAATCACAATTTCAAAAGTTTTTTTCTCCAGTAGTTGTATTGTTGCTTTAAGGGGATGGGTCACATCTTCTTCATGTAAAACTCCTTGAGAGAATGAAAAATTGACTGTCAACCATCCTCTAAAGTCAGCCCATTTTTGTGTGATGTGGTGCCCCACCAAGAAAGGTTCTGTGGTGTGCCCTGGGATGGTCAGACCTGTATCCTGGGCACTTCCTGTCATGGCAATCTTTTCCTGTAATGTTGGACATTCAAAACATGTATAAAACCTATTCTTTTCAGAGGGGGACCATTGTTGTTGGAAATGTCAGATAACATTTTTCTTGTTGGCGGTGCATCGTGGACAGAGTTAGCGGAAAAACTAGACAAAGTTGTCATGATTTGACTACGTTGTTTTGTTAGTAACTCAACAAGTTGAATTAAGTCACCTTTCTGGGAAGCGAGTCTTCCCACTGTATCATGACTCAAAGAATTGTTTATAATTGACTAAAACAAATCTGGTCCTTAGGTGGATGTACTTTAAAGATATACAGTTGGTCTGTAATGTGGTTCACTTTAAGAGACGTGAAAAACAGAACAAGAATAATGGTAAAAATGCCTCTAAAATCCAAATGGATGACTGCAAGTCATTAGTGTGAAGCTAGGTTAAGGAACAATGTAAAAATCATAGTAACAAATAGTGCTCGATAAAGGATGTTGGAAACAAGAGACCAAATCTACACGTAAAATTTACAAAGAACTAGTTCTAAAGCATAGTTGCTGTGCAACCCTAAACATCACCATTAAATGAAAAACAAATGGGTGGATGCAGTGTCAGGTCCACATCCATATCCTCTAAAAATTCAACAAAGAATCTTTAAATTTCCAAATATTTATTCCACAAAAATGAAACACATTAAGAGCTTTCATCCAAAAACCATAGTACTTCTTCAGCATGCGAAACTGTTGGTTAAATCATGCTATTTATATGCATATATGTATGCATAATGAGGAGACAAATCCCTAAAAGTCAAATACTTTTTAAGTTCCCTACTGGTGTTTTAAATGAGACTAAAGAATATTACCAATTAATTGATATGCTCGACAAACATAGTATTAAACTGTTTGAATTCATTATCAAATTAAATGCTTCTAGGATTGAATTTTTATTAAATGAAGTAACAACATTAAATGAAAATATTTTGAATGATTTATTGATCAATTCTTATAAAAATATGTATGATGATGTATTTAATAAAGTCGATGAACACACAGATATTACAAGGAAAAAGAAGTTCAAAAGTTAGCGAGGGATGAGCATGAATATAAAGAAGGGTTAGCCTACCCACTTAAATCTCACACAGAACACTTGACAAATCATATGTTTACTTCTAATAATCCAAATACAATGAGATTTTCATGAGAGCATAGTTGATTTTGAAGTAGAGGGGACAATCGTGAGGCTAACCCAACAGAACAGGGTGTAGCTAAGGATATTTTAGACTCACCCAACTATCTGCCTCCCACGAAAGTTTGACAGACTGAGGGGGAAATATCCAAACTTGCATTCATACCCACTGGACAGTTAACCCAGAATGAACAATTGGTTCCAAGGCTGAGAGGAGAAGACATACAACACAAAGAGGTACCAATGGACTTATTAGTCCCCAAAGAAATGGTTTACCCTTGTAATATAAATGATATCACATGCTTACATGATGGTAGAATTCTTATGCATAAAGGTTTGTTTATTTTTAATTACAGTGATATGGCTGTTAACAATGACCATTTCACCCTTTTTGAACAGGGATTTAAATTTGTGCCACAAGGCAAGGTTTTGTTTCTGAAGCTATACTGGACCGGAAATTATTTGTTAGGAAATTAAACCTTTCAGTATTGAACAACAATGCCAATTTTAAGCCCAGTTCTGAAATATGTAGGAAAAAGAACCTTTGCAATCTATCTTTGAATAAGACTATCCAAATTTTTGAAAAAGTATGCAAAGGTGAATTATACAGTATTTTTAAAGAAAAACAGAGACATTAGCACAACCTAACCCTAAATGAAAGAAGATTGTTGGATTCCTTCATGTATGAAAAAACAGAGTTATGAAACCAGACAAAGGTGAGGGAGTTGCAATAGCCAATCAAATAGATTATATGAGCAAAATTTTCAACATGCTTCAAGATGATAGAAAACATTCAGTGATTTCCAAGAACAAAATTAACATAGCCTATAGAAAACTAGATATGTATTTAGAGGATGCTTTATTGCAGGGTTTGATTTCACTTGACACTTTATAATTTTTATCCAACCAACATTCTGTGATTCACGCTCTATTTGGGATGCAAAAACGCACAAAGACTTGATTGGCCCTACTTACAGATGGATAGTCTCTGCACACGTGTCCATGACCTATCCATGTTGGTTTGAATGACATGAGGTGTACCTCACTGGACTATATGAAGAAAGACATGACTGTGTGCTCCCTGATTATGTGTCTAAGGCTGGTATGTCTTAAGCAGCATTTTAGCTTCACATAGGATGATACCGCAATACAAACAAAAAATGATTGACTTCAATGATTGGCTTAGTTTCTGGTGTCATTCAAAGGGGATCCAGTATCTGTTAGCCTGGGATGACATGGCTGACAGACCTCAATGCTTTGCCAGAGATGGTCTTCATCTGTCACCCCTGGGATTTTGGTTGCTGGCTAAAGCTCTTGCCATCCCCATAGTGCCTTTTTTAGGCAATGTCACAAGAACAAAATTCCCAATATAAAAATACCCTCTAAAAACAACCTCAAGGTTATGCTGCTAAATGCTACAAGCCTAAACCAGAAACTGCACTCACTGGAAGCAGTCCTCACCCTGGAAGATGCTGATGTTTGTGCAGTCACTGAGACCTGATTTAAGGCTAAGAGTTCCCCACCTATACCAGGTTATAGTTCCTTTCACACACTCAGACCACAAACTGAAGGCATGAGAACTAAAGGAGGTGGTATATCAATATTCATTAGAGATAAAGCCACCTCTAGATTGGTTAAACAGCATGATTTCCTTGAATTACTTTAGGTGCCATTGACTGTAGATAAGACCTGCCTTCAGGTCATTGTCAGCTATAGGACCCCCTTCATGAATCAGGACATCCACTCAGCCTACTTTGATCTACTTTAGTCAAACAAGATACAACCAAACACCCTGGTTTTGGGTGACTTTAATTACCCATACATAGAATGGGCAAATTATGTTCTAACTTACTTGCCCAAAGGTTCCTGGACTTTGTTAACTGCAGTGCCATGGACCAGCTGGTTGACACACCCACAAGGAGCTCAACCATCCTGGACCTGATGCTCACCAATATGGGTCACCACAATCAGTCTTACTAGAAGTAACTATAACACAAGACATCCCCTCCCCTTAGCAACAATTAGAGTAAAAAACATCTCCAAGGCCAATTACAACCTCTTATGCAATGGTATAAATAGCTAAATAGCCCCTCCCCCCATTGTTGGAATGACACCTATGCTAAGTTATACACCAATGCTTTATACAAGCACCTATACAATTGCATTGACTCTGTGGTACCTGACAGAACCAAAGCATGATCATTAAGGAAAAACAAAGCTGCCTGGTGGACAACTACCATTAATAGGCTATACAAGAAAGAAATTGCTATAAAACTAGGAAGGAAAGGTCTCAAAACTGGAAGCAATCCCTCCTGAACTTAAACAAGCAAATAAGGCTCCTAGTGAAGTCCTCCAAAGCTAACTACAAATCCAAATTAGCTTCCCTAACTAAGGATAACCACAAGGCGTTCATTAGATACATCCATAACCTGAACTCATAGTTAATGGTACTACATATATAGAATCTATGACTAGAGAAAACCTGCTGGCTGTTAGGTTCAGTGAAAACTTCACTCCTCTGTCCCTGCCACATATACTTCAAAGCATCCCTAACACCTATCACCCACCTTGTATCTCTGAGGAGCAGGTCTTATATGCCCTCTCCAAGGACAAAAACACAGCCTATGTGGGACCAGGCAACATCCTGGACTGTGTTCTACATGGGTTAAAACAGGAATTAGTGTCACTATTGAGCATGCTTTTCAATCACAGCCTAAGCACTGGCATGATCCCAGCTGGATGAAAAACAGCTTCCGCCATCCCTTTGCACAAAGGGGTTGCATCCATGGACCTGGGAACTATAGACCCATTAGCCTGAGCAGCCTTACTTGTAAAGCCATGGAACAAATCATTACAGGCCTTATTAACAAAGATATAGGAAATCTCCAAATGCCCGACCCCACCTAGTTTGGCTTTGTCAAGGGGAATGCATGCCTGTTAAACTTGGTGGAGTTCTTCGAGGCAGTAACCAAAGCCCTAGACAAGGACAAATCTGTGCATATGGCCTACTTAGACTTGGTCAAGGCCTTTGACACAATCTCCCACTGAGGCATCATTGTTAAACTCACCCAGTTGGGTATCAACCCATATATTGTCAGGTGGGTTGCAAACTGGCTCACTGATAGAACTCATACAATCAAAATAAGGGGCCCGACCTCCTCCAACAGACCTGTAACCAGTGGTGTTCCACATGGATTGATTCTAGGACCCCTACTGTTCGGAATCTACTTCTCTGAAGTGCAGGCTAAAACTAAAGGACTATGGCTGACAAAGTTTGCTGATGACTTCAAACTGAGAGTGATCATTAAAACCACTAGCAATGTCAACTTCCTGCAAGAAGACCTTACACAGATTAATGCCTGGTGCCAAAGTCATAGTTTTAAATTCAATGCAAAAAAAAGCATTATCATCCCCTTTGGCAAGGGTGATGTTCCTGGAAACTGCCACATCAATAGCAATACCCTAAGCACAAAGTCAGCGATGAGAGATCTGGGCACACAGGTTGACAGCAACCTTAACTTCAATCACCATGTCTCTACAGTGGTAAGAAGAGCATTTTATATCACTCATCTCATACGTAAGAGCACTGCCTCCAGAAAAAAAGAGGTTATAACCCCACTGTGCTCTTTCCTCATCAGGCCAATAATAGAGTACAATGCTCTCTTTGATATGCTCCTTTCCAATCACCTGCAACAATTCGAGAGACCACAAAGGTTCCTTACAAAGAAAATGTAGGATCTTCAAGATCTGTGTTATGTGGATAGACTGAAAACATTGTCACTTTAGTCTCAGTCATACAGACTACTAAGAGGCGACCTGTGCCTTGCATATAGAGCAATCTCTGACCCAGCTTTAATGGAAATGCTGCACATTCACAAGTCAAATGACACATGGGTCACTCGCTCAAAGGACCTTAACCTGGTATGTGACCTCAATAGAACTTGTTGGAGAGACAGATTTGTCTCACAGAGGTTGCCCCACCTTTGAAACAAGCTTTCTATTCATGTTAACCAAAACCCCTTGTTGGCCCTATTTAAGCACAGTTTGGACTACTGGATGGATAACCAGAAATTCACCTGGGGGTTCCACCTGTGCCCCTCTTTGATATGGGCAATAGGTGCTGATTTTAGTGTCTGCTTGAACCAGACACCCTTGGGAACATGGGCTGAACTTGGCTAGGCTTGTAAGGGCCCTGGGGCCATTAGCCTAGTAACCTCCTATGATCCTATGATTCTATGATCCCCTGGCATTTTTTTATATACAAGAAGTTGAAAAACATTTTGGACAGATAACCACGTCGTGAAATATTCATGGGATTTTTTGAGGAAACTATCACCAGATGTTTATGTTAAAAATACCAGTTTTCTTACTCTGGATGTTATAGATTTATTTCCAAATATACCTCATGATATTGGTTTACAATATTTTCATGATGCACTAGTTGACTACCAGCTACTAGAGAATAAAGACATTAAACTGTTAAGGGATCTAATGGTAACAGGGTTATACAATAAAATCCTGTATTTTGAAGTGGAATTTTACAAATAGGTTAAAGGAGTGGCAATGGGAGCAGCATGTGCCCTCATATATGACAACCTAGTAATGCTTTCCTGGGAAAAAATGTTTGAATTAACATCCCCTTTCCATAATTGTTGCAAGTTTTCTCAGGGTACCTGGGCAACATCTTTATTATTTGGACTAAGAATAATGAATCTAAAAATCTATTTTTAGAACACATATCCATCCCCACTGTTTTTTTAAGTTTTACACATGAACATTCACTTAACTATAACCATTTTTTGGATCTAGGTTTCGAGGTGGAAAGTGGTAATTGTGTTTCAAGAATTTATAGGAAATATACCCATTCAAACTGTTATTTACATTACAGAAGTAATTAACCTTGGTAGAAGAATGTTAATAAAAATAATTTGTCTATTTTAAAAAACTGATGATGACATTTTGAAAGTGGTAAGTGAAATACCCAGTTTTGTGTATAGTATAGATAAAAACTTTTAAGAGAATTTTGGAAAGTCACAAAACCAGTTTACAGGGGGGCAATGATCAACACTCATGACAAGGAACAACAAAATACGGAAGATGCAATTATTGCAAATTTATTATTGAACAAGATTCCATTGTTTAAAAAATTAGTACTAAAATCTTGTTTAAGAAGGGTTACTGTGAGACAAAGGGACTTATTTATTTGGCAATGTGTTGGACCTGTCAGTCTCTCTGTAGGCAAAACAGAACAGAAACTTTGTAATATAATTTATGAACATGTCTACAATATTAAAAAACATAATAACAATGCCTCAAAGAACATTCACAGACATGTATTGGTTTCAACAAGATTACATTTAGTACTTTGGAAAAAACTCCCTATGGACATCAGGGGAAACAAAAATTGAATACAGGAGTTAACTTGGCAGATTACACTAGATGCCCCCCCCCCAATTTTAAACGAGAATATTCCTGTTTATCCAGTGTTAAAAATGAGCTGCTAAGTTGTGACTGGAAGATTTCACCTATATTTTCCCATCCAGCGATTGAATGTTATAAGGAATTTTAACAGAAGTTTTTATAGTGTTTTGGTAAATCTTTCAGAATAAATATTTGGAAATTTAAAGGTTCTTTGTCAAATTGTTAGAGGATATGGTTGTGTTCTACGACTATGCAAAGTCCACTAGTTGCCCTTCACAAATCCAAACTGTGATGGGTCCAGTGTTTGGCAGTTTCCTATGTCCTTATTGATTAGTTCCATAAGTCTTTCCATGGCTTTATATATGAAGCTGGTTAGACTTATGGGATGGAAAATGGCCAAACTGGTTGATGGCCCTTCCTTATGAAGGAGTATGACTGCTGCTGTCTCCATTCACTTGGTGCAACTGAAGTCAGACTTTAAAAAGTGTTGTTAGGGGTGTAGGCATTTGATGACAGGGCCACTCTGTCCTATCACTTTCATAGTAGCTTGCACATTACTGGACAAATCTGCAATGCATTATACAGAAAGGCCTTGCAAGTATTTATTTAATTAATTATTTGTGTTTGTAAACCCGAGACTTCAGATGGGAAGTCACATTTTCAGTGGAGTCCTAGGGAGCAAGTCTCTAAGACAAAGACAGATAGTACAAACATTACCACAAAATGCCTACCAGTGGATGGACAGCAGTAGCAGTACGTTTAAAGTATGCAACAGATATGCACTACAAATAGTAAACAAGAATTATGCCAATGAAACATAAGTGATAAAAACGTGATAGAAAAATATATCACTTTTCATCTGTCCAGAATGCATTTTATGTAAATGCAATGATGCTGGCAGTTTAGAGGGCGAAATTAGATTACAGTGTTTCTGAAATGTAGCAATGTTAACATTGATTGCTCCAACCCATTATCATTTGTGAGAAGCAAAGAACAAGTTGGCATATGCAAGCCACACTGATGAATATGTTCATTGTTAATAGTGAAGGGAGAGTATAATCTCTTCTAGTGCAATATAAGTTGAAGTGAGGTGACATTGGAAGATTATAGATTTATAGGTTCATAGGTGTGTACTAAGCTAATGGCCCTGGGGCCTTTACAAGCCTAGCCATAGGATTACCCTGGCATAGTGCCACTTGACCTTAGTTCCCAGTGCCTCTGTTGAGTAGAGCTGCTGGTGTTATAACCCAGGGTGAATTTTCTGTTTCCCATCCACTCATCATGATTTCTCTTGTAGAGGGTCAGTGAGGTGCTCTGCTTGACATGTATGAGAAGTCTGTTCCATAGCATGGGCAGTCTCTGGATTATGAACCTGACCCTTCAGCATGTTCTGTTAATTGTGGTAATGAGGCTGAGGTCTCTGGAGTGTGTATGTAGGAGCACTGGGGGCAGTAAACAAACAACACTGTAGCTGCAGCAGATAAACCTGTATGCATGACACAGTACATGCTCTATTACAAAACAGCTTATGGAGCCATATGAAATTAAATAGTTTTATTATGTCCACAGGAAATTCAATCTTTTTATTATGTTTTTATTGCTTGAAGAGTTTCAGTGAGTGCATTTTATATGTTTGCTGTTTACTATGAATAATAAAATGGTTGATTGTCGTGTGGATCCATAAGCTGTTTTATAATATAGCACTGGGCAGTGATAGCAGGAAAGGTATTTCAACACAGCATAATGTTGTTATGGAAATAGTTGCAATAATATGACATTGCAGTATAAATAATAGTGCTGCAAAAGAAAGGCTAAGTGGCTGCTTCTCTGTAATCTGAAGATCCATGAATATAAAAGTGATTTTTAGCAGATTTTGAAGTACGTCCTGGAAGAACTGCTGAGGTTGAAAAGTAGTTTACTAGATAAATTGCGTGCATAAAATGAGAAAGATGGTCCACAAATTAATTTTTAAGATAAGTCAGCAAGCTACTGAAGTCTGCAATTCATGTGAGGAATTTCTTCATGAGGTAGTTTTCATAAGAGGAGTAATTAGTGGAGTTTATGTGCAAAATATAGATGAATGAAAGAAAATATTGTTAGAATTCCTTTGGGTCAATATGTTAAGAGAGATACAATGATGTGTTTAGTGTTATGGCCAGCAGCAAACTTAGAGATTTTGTAGTAGGCCCATTCTATCTTGTGTTAAAGAGAAATGATGCCAGTAAGAAGCTGAATGGAGAATGGGACAAAGAGCAGAATAATGGAATTACTTATCAACATTTTGCCCCGTCACTGACTTCACACTATACCCAGGTTTGTGATGGTTTTTATAACAACACTTTAACTTGAAGGCCAGACTTTAGCTACAGTCAGTTATGTATATGAGGAGTTTAGCAGATGTAACTTTGTTAATAATAGTTGTTACATGGAATGATTGTAGTTTAGCAGGTCATAGTATTAAAGGCTAGGTTACATACGTTCTGTTTCTATATCATAGTTTGATCAAGCTTTGATATGATGGGAAACTGTAGCATCAGTTTATTGCCTGAGGCATTGAGTTGTAGATCCATGAAACAGAGGCAGTTCAATAGGGTACAAACAGAGGATTAATGATTTAGTATTGCCTAACTTCAGTGAGTAATCTGCTAGGAAACTTGTGGAGTCATCTGCATATTATATTAACTTGGACTGTCCAGAATGTGCAGCCATTTCATTCACAAAGATTGTGAAGAACAGAAGTCTAGGTATAAAGACTTGGATTACTTCATCATTTACAGGAAGAAAAGGAGATACAGTATTGAACTTTCAGAATACTTGGGCATGGCTTCAGAAACTGTATGTGAACTAACTGGTAGCACTTATTATAAGACTTAGACTAACCATCATTTTCATAAGCCATTGGAAAGGTCTAGAAGGATGATACCTGCAAAACTGTATCAGTGGATTAAAACCATTTTTGTGTTAGAGATTATTTGACAAGATGCACTAAGACAGAAGAGGTACTGGTAAAGAAGGTGAGCCACATTTGTGTAGTAAAACAGCTAGATCTTACTTCAGTCATATATGCCCTTCTTTGAAGGAGTTCTTTATAAGTAATGTTTCAAGAAGAAGGACATTGTGTGCAACAGTCTTTAGGAATTCTGACCGAAGACAATGAATAATCTATATATATTTATTTATTTTATTTTACATTTCTTTACTGTGAAAGTCTGACTGGACACATGTCCTTTTACAGTGGAGGCCCAGAGAGAAAAGCCCCACTTTATTGAAAATTAAAGATTACATATACAGAGTATAACAGTATGCATACAATTCCAAAAAAAGCTGAGATATATCTGGAACTGCAACAAAAAGCCAAGCAAAGAACAAACAACTGACTAGGAAGCCAAAGATCACAATAAATAAATCCAACAATGGTAGAAACATTCCAGTTTACAGTTGTTGTAGAAAGAAACAATCCTTTATTGGCAAAACCACTGCAATTCATGGTTAAGCACTTTTGTCTAAACATAGACTTCTTCAGAACCATGAAAACTCCTATAAACACTGAATTTAAAAGCTCCCAGATGTAAAACCACACCCACAGGAACTGTCAATCAACAGACAGGTTGAACAAAGCTTTAAGACAAAGGTCTTAAAGGTATACACACACCAAAAACAATTCCACATTAAAGCAGGTCAAAATGGCTATAAACAAGTCTAGAATGTCAAAATATTACAGAAAGCCATGGCAGTTGTATAATTTTGCTCAAATTATGTTGGCTTTTCTTTTACGTTCACTAGTAATGGAAACATAGTTGTTCAATCCAGGTGTAGTTGCTATGTCTAATGCAGCTGCCAATACATCTCACAATGTAGAAGTCTGTTTTCCCAGTCTCCAACAGAGGCAATGCTTCCACCTATTCAAGCCCCAAAAGTGAACTTCTTGAAATTTGAGCATGTACAAGCATGCCTAGTCAAAGCACTCTCCATGTCCCTTTTGGATATACTACAATAGTGTTGGCGGTGGTGGTGCTGCGGTAGCGTAGTCGCCTCACAGTAAGATGCTGTTCGGTTCGATTCTCAGCTAGAACGTCTTCTGTGTGGAGACATGCGTGAATGGGCGTACCTTCGTTGAAGGTTGTGTGTCGGAGCTGGCAACTCGGTATGTAAAAATCTACTGACAATCATTAGCGAACCGGAGTTCTGCTGTGGCGACCCCTAACCGGGAAAAGCCGAAAGACACAAACAAAGTGTTGGTATATCCTTTTGTTGAGTGCATTTTTAATCTTATTACATAACTGGTTTCAATTAAGTCTGTGATGTTCAGGGCTTATGTTTAAGTTAGAAAAATTGTAAATATTGAAATCAGATAAAGAATCAGCCAAAACTTTCTCTGTGTCTTTAGTAATGGCAGTAGTATTAGTGTCTCCACAGGTAACACATTTACCTTTGATGGTGGAAGATAAGAAGACTGCAGGCTCTGTTCCCACACTAGGTGCTTGCACTAATTTTCTAATACTGACACTGCAGTGTAGAATAAGGGGGGGGTGCTGCACTCCTGAGTGTGCCTTCCTTTAGATGAAGCATTAAAATGATGTCACGTATGTCTGAGTTGGGGGTAGCTCTAGTTGATGTAAAAGATTCCACATCACTTAAAGAGTAATGGTTGCTTTATTTATTTATATATGCTTATTACATATTTCACTTTCATTTATTCTGTCAAAATTAATCAATCTGTACTAAAACCAATACAATTCTCCATCTCTGCTTACTTCTTAATATTCTCTACCATACTGACTCTTTTTTCCACGACCATCTTAAGCTGGCTAATACATATTCCTCCTCTCTCCTTTTTTCATAGAATATCAAACAGCAGAAGCAAAGGCAGGACCCTTCAGGAACCACAATTTAATGTAAACATTAAGCATATTTTTCCTAGTGTCTTGACTTTATCAGAAATAGAATCATCTAGATTTACAAATTTTTATCTTTACACATCACATGATCCACATAATTAATTAATTAGTGCAAACACCTATTCACAATTCATAATTGAATGAAATAAAATTAAATAAGTTTCACCTAACTAAACCAACCTACCCCCGGATTTACTAATCTTCCATGCAGGACTAGTCTAGTCCTGCACGGAAGTGGCCACTTAGGAGCAGGATGACAGTGCGCCATGCATATTAATGAAGGCACGCTGCCCGACCTCTTAGGCATACATGGAGAGTGTACGAGTGCAGGGGGTGTGTCTGAGAGCAGAGCTCTCAGAATAAACATGCCCCTGTAAAGTAGAACAGCAGAAAGTGGAAATAAATGAGCGAGATGCTCATAGATGTCTGCATATCCCCACCAACAGTCCCCCATAGCAACAGTACATATAAATAAACCAAAGAAAGCCCATTATATTTATCTTAAATCCGAGTACAGCTAACTGTAGGTTCGCAGGTGTGCCCATTGCGTAGCTATGTTTAAAGCAGCTTAAAAGGCTGAAGAGGATATCAAGGAAGATATATGCAAATGAAGCAGCACAGCAGTAGTGTAGTGGGCAGGGCGTCTCCCTAACAAGCAGGCATTCCCAGTTCAAGTCCCACTGCAGCGCATACCATTCTCCATGTGAAATCTGTATATGAACATTTTTTATCTCATACATTTCCTGTATAACCTACTAAATAACATTTAAATGTGAACTGGACGACTGTATTAATAAGGCACTAGTAAGCAGGTTTAAGCACAAATAAGCAGTAGTAAGCATATATAAGCACTAGTAAGTGTTTTTAAGTGCGGTTGTGTGGGGGTAAGCATTACCTACACAGATTAAGCAAAGTAGAAGCTAAAGGAGTGTTAGAAACTGTAACTGGAGGATAGCAGTGCTTAGCTCCGTGCAAACCCACACACACCCGCGTACAACTGCTTTAATGTGCCGTAATCATTCTGTACCCAATGGCCCATGTTCTGCCCAGCAAAGAAATAAACTGCTTCTGCAAGGCTTGAACTCAGGACGTTGTACACTATAGTCACAGTAGTTAATCACTAAGCCATCATAGCAATACATATGAATGAGGTATCACCAAACTAATCCTCACCACAGAAAAATCAAACCAAACATGTGAACTGAATCTATGCACAGTGTGATGTTGTAAAACCTGCTACATAACATAAATATGTGAACTGGAGTACTACAGTATGCATAGATGTGAGGTGTCATTGTAATAAAGTGTAGAAGTCCCCAGGACCCCATACAGTGTATGTACACATGAATCATGGATACCAGACACATATATAACCTGTAATGAATAATAAATCACTGCCAAATGGCAAATTAAATGCTAATTAACTATTAAGCAATGCTAACCTCTGTGCAGCTCAACTTAGTAAGTGTAAGCAATGTGTAGGGCAGCCATTTTAATCTGCCTAGTGGTATACCTCTTTAAGCAGTGCCAACCTTAGGTACACAGGTGTGCCCATAGCTTAGCCTATTCAAAACCGAACAATCACAGAAAAGTACAGGGAAATTGACCATATTTAAACCCCACAGGTGGGAATACTACCCATAACTGGTTGCAGCTTCCTACTGCAGGCAGAATGGCTAAAGTGGGTAGGCACTTGATTCAGAGTGCAGCGCTGGGGCATCCAGGAGTCAAAAATCATGGTATGGCTCCTGGTAAAACACCATGAGGAGAAACTACTGCAGGGCCAGTACGAAGGCTCACAGTATAAAACGGAGGCCTGGGACAGTCTTGCCCGTGACCTCACCAGTGCCACAGGTATCCCTCGGACTAGTGAGCAGGTCAGGCACCACCATGCTGACCTGAAGTGGCGGAGGGGAGATGTACTGGAACAGTGGACCCAGGAATCTCATCAGATGCCTAATGCCCCAGTACTGAGTAAGTACTCATTCTAATAAGTAGGTAATAATAGCCTAGCTTGTGAATACTATGGAGAGGTATGACTAAATATCACTGTATTTCTCCGACAGCTGCAGATGAGCAGGCTGCAAACCAGCAAGCCCATGATGCTAGGTTGCAAAGGCTGCATCATGAGACAGGTTAGTAATTATTCTGCATGTACTGTCATAACAAATAAATATAAGAGTGTGAGAAAGTGTCGTACCAGTGGAAATAAAGGTGTATTATTCTGTGAATAAAGGTATAACCCCTGGAGTGCTTCTGTTTACTCTTATTTCATATGTTGTTGAACTGTTGCATTCTATAAATAGTACTGTTGTATCAAGCAGTGCTACCCACACTGTGGTATGCAGATAAAATGAGTATGAAGGTCTGTATAGCAATGTTGAAAGTGCCAAGAGGTCAGTCATAGTGTACAAGTGAGGGAGACTTACACAGAAAACATTAGAAAGCTTCACATTAGTTATGTGATAGCACAGTGTACTGTGATAATAGCTGTAAGTTTTGTGTCACACACAGCAGGGGTTTGAATCCCGGGAGTGCGAGTAAGTTGTATGCATAATCATACCCTATAACTGTACAGATCTTTTTACAATGTTCAGATAGAAAGCTGTATGCATAATTACACCCAACAACAGTACAGATTTTGCTAGAATGTTCAAATAAAAGGTTGTATGCATATTCATACCTTTCAACTGTTCCAATCTGTCCAGCATGTCCAGATAAATGGCCCACATCACCAGCGTGGTAACCTGTTCCCCTGAAAATCCATTGTGATGTCCCAAGACATTCAAGCAGCTGTCAATGACATATAAGTGATATTCAAATGTGTACATAGTCAGATAATGTATATGGAAACAAACCTGTCATTCTAGCACCTCATCCAAAGTGTATGTCAGCAATACACAAAATATATTGCATTAACACTTGCAGCCTGTCACGCCTGTATGTAAGATGCAGGTCACATATATAATAACATAAACATACCAGTGTATAATATAAGGCCATTGTGTAGTGTAATAATACATGTAAGGGAAAGACCACTGTAATGACTAAGAATGTTGTGTAAACTACAGGATATATTAGTTGTTAATTGAAGTCTCTCTCTCACCCCTGCCATATGTGCTGCATACTACCCAACACTCCTCTCAACGGTATGTGTACACTCCACACTTTTGTTGGGACATATGTCCTGATGGTGTGTAAATATTCACATTTGTTTCTATGCATGTGCCATGTAAAAATACACCCATAATGGTGGCATGTTGCCATCAATGAAACCTGCATGCACCTGTAATGGCCACTGTTGTCCCATATATGCATGTGTTCTGCTTGCTCTGCAACTGTGTTAAATCTGGTGTGTGTTTTAATGGAAATACCTATGCATGCTGTTATAACTAATCCTGAATGCTGTTGACTGTTACTGTTAAGCAGTGTGATGATCCAAGAAATGTAGGCAACCGTTAATGACATATAACTGATAGTCAGACGTGTACATAGTCAGAGAATGTATATGAAAACAAACCTGTCATTCCAGCATCTCACCCAAAGTGTATGAGAGCAATTTTCAACATATGTTGCATTAACACCTGCATCTTGTCATGCCTATATGTAAGACACAAGTCAAGTATATAATAATCTATAAACATACCATTGTACAATATAAGGCCACTGGGTAGTGTAATAATACATGTAAGGGACAGATCACTGCAGTGACTATGAGTGTAGTGAAAACTACAAGGATATATTAGTTGTTAATTAAACTCTCTCTCTCACCACTACCATATGTGCAATAATAACCCAATGACACACCTCAATTGGTATATGTGCACCCCAAACATTTGTTGGGACATATGTCCTATTGGTTTATAAATATTCACATTTGTTTCTATGCATATGTCATGTTAAAATACCTCCATATTGGTGGCCTGTTGCAATCAGTGAAACCTGCATGCTGTTGTAATGGCCACTGTTGTTCCATATATACATGTGTTCTGCTTGCTCTGCAACTGTTTTACATCTGGTGTGTTGGGTTAATGGGTATACCTATGAATGCTGTTATAATTAATCCTGAATGCTGTTGACTATTACTAACCCATATCTGTCTGTAAACTGCAACACCATAGCCCATATGGGAAAGCCAGTCCCAGCGGACCCACCTCAGCTGGCCATGGCACCGGGCACCAGCACGTCTGGGGCCCAGCATGGGACCTCCTCCTCCATAGGCCCTGCACCATCTTCGGGTGGAATTGCCGCAAGGGATGGGGCTCAGTCCCCCTGGGGAGCAGGAGCGGAAAGGAAACAGTCACCCGTCATCAGGTCTGGGCCGTGGTGTGTAGGGAGATCGATAGGGCTTTTCAAGACCAGTTATATCAGCTTGAGGGCTGAGTGGCACAATTAGAGGGTGAGCCTGCCCATCCTACACAATCCCAGGCACAGCCACCTTTTGGGCCGTAAAGATGCAGTGGTGACTGCCCATGTGTGGGGACCTCAGTCCCACTGTTTCCATTTGGGGGCTCATGGGTTTGCGACTTCCAAACACCCCTCCCCATCTAAGGATATTTACCCCCCACATGTGTCATATACTGCCCCTGTATGCATCTTGTTTGTCTTGTCTGTTAACCTACCAAACCTACCTCACCAAATATACCTACTACCCCTCCTCAACATCCCACTCTCACCTGAAATAAAAAAAGGCAATCTGTTCCCACAAAATAAAAAAAATCACCCGATTCATAGCTGTCCATTTCGCACATGTGTCCACTGGACAAATGTAATCTGGTCTAATTGGCATCACAGTGAATTTATGTTGTCCCCACCCCTCTCCCAGGGGTTTGAGTGTCCAAATCTACCCCCAAATTCAGTGTATATGCACAGCTGTTGCTGTAGAAAAATGGGCAGCTATAGACCATCCCTACACCCTTCCTGCACATGCCTAGCTATTTTCCCTACTGTCTTTCCCTCTTTGTGTCCCTTTTTTCACCACTTTCCAATCAATCCTTTTTTCTTTTCTTTTAAAGAAATGAGCATGGGGCTAAGCGGCAGTACTCACTTTTAAGTATCAGTAAGCGGGTTTAAGCCTGTTTGCACAGGGGTAAGCACTGCCTACACAGGTTAAGCAATATTGCAGCTAACTGAGTGTAAGACAGTGTAGCCAGAAGTTGGCAGTGCTTACCTCCATCCAAACCCACACAAACCCACTTACAACTGCTTTAAAGTGCTTAATTACTCAGTATCCAACAGCAGGTATTCTGCACCACCAACAAAATAAACAGCTCCTGCAAGGACCCTACACACCACAGACAAAGGGATTTACCACTAAGCCATGACAGATACAAATAAAGTTTACGTTTTCAGAAACATATCATCCAGTCCAGTCATGCAACAGCACAGAGAATGTATATCTACAGCTAGATGGACTTGTGTGTGCGAATATATTACTAGCTAAACGGATGCAACATATCTATAGATGTAGTCACATATATCTATATATATATATATATATATATATATATATATATATATATATATATATATATATATAAAAAACTATCCGCATATATATACATACATATACAAATATATGAACAGATATACATGCAAATGCCGACTACTACACATATATATATATGTCAACATCCATACATCCACATATACACAGCAATTTACACATATGTACACAGATAAATGTCCCCATAGGTATATATGGACATAGTTAGAAATATGTAAGCAAATATATACACCCGCAGAGGTATATATGGCCAGACATCTGTAGACAGCAATGGTAGATTAACAGACACATACATGTCCACATGCACCGTGAAAGGCCTTGACAGGCTCCAAACAATATACGTCACATACGAATTAGCATACCCCCCGCCCAAACGAAAACATCCGCCCTGCAAAACACTACCAAGCTCAATGTAATGTACGTGTGTCATTGAAATAGGGATTTAAATTAGCCCTCAGTCATGTTCCACATGTTGACATCACAAGCCCCTCTCCTCCACCCACTAGGCGGCCCAAGCAGTACAGGCCCATCCAACCAAGGCCATCCACGACCCATACATTCACTACCCACAGCTCCGATTCCCCCCACCCGCTGCACCCACACAGCCACCATCTCAACCCTGGTTACCAGCCCCTAGCTACCACACTACTACACACACACCCCCCTCCAAACCCCCACTCTGGACTCATCCCTTATGTTGTCTAGACCCAAGTATCCTAGGTCTGGCACACGCCATAGTCCATGCACATAGCCATGGGAACCTATGTAACTCTGGGTGTAGACAAAAGTTGTATACCCACTTTTCGGGCTGTTCCCCCATGGGACAAATGATTATTTGGTACTAATAATAGATTTCATGTGTGACTCTGTGTACACTAATAGATTTAGTTGTAGGTATCACAAAGCATATGTGGCACACAAGGTTAGACGGTATGTACACAAAACAGTACCCAGCAATAACAGGCAACATGACAGGATATGTAGCTAAATATGTAGAGGTATGTGTGTGTTTATATACCCATAACTACATGGAGATATACCTCTCCCTCTCTGTAGTACAAATGTATACATAGATAGATATTCATATATATAAATACCCACATATAGATATATACATATGCAGCCACCCATACAACATCTTGTATATATATATATATATATATATATATATATATATATATATATGTGTGTGTGTGTGTGTGTGTGTGTGTGTGTGTAAATATACAAAGATATATAGCTAGGATATGATACAGCAGTTAAGAATTACATATGTTCACAGGCTGTGCCAATGGGGGTGAGGGGCCCAATCAACAAACGTGTAACACGTAGCATCAACCCCCCCCCCATAGCTAGACAGGTGAAACATACAAACACACAATAAAAGTAAACAAACCACTGCTTCCCAGACTACAGGCAGGATACTACCAGTGGGAGAGACCAACCAAGTCTAATCTTGAAACAAAGACAAGAATGTCCCTTGCGGGACAAGCCAAAAATTTAATGGCTATTTGGCCTTCCAGTCATTACACACATAACCTACGGCAGGGAATGCATGTTCCCAGACTACAAGGTTGGTGAAGCCTGATGACCATGGGGCTAGACAACGTATGTGATGGGTACCAAGAAGTGGAGAGTGGGCAGTGTGTACTGGTGTGTTCAGACCCGACCTGCACCTGGAGTAAGGAAGAGTGCTGAAGAGGAGGTGCGGAGGGGGACTATGGGTATGAAATTATGGGCCTAGGCATGCAGGTGTTGGCTGGAGCGGTTCTATGTGGACCACCCTAGGGATGTAAGCAATAGTGTGCATTGGGCAGAGCCAACACCTAATGAGCAGCCATGCCCGGTACAAGTCCCACTGCAGCAAAGTCTAGTTTACATGGCAAAGGATGGTATAACCAGATATTTTGTTGCAAACCCACTAAATGACACCAACGAACACATGGTCGCAACACCCCACTGTAGGCATGTAAGCAGAACTAATTGGCATCACAAGGTATTATTGCTGTCCTCACCCCCTCCCAGGGGTGTGAGTGTCCAAACCTACCCCCAAATACAGGGTATATACACAGCTGTCACTGTAGAAGAAACGGCCAGCTGTGGACCTTCCCATCAGCCTTCCTGCACATCCCTGGACATGTCCCCTACTACCAGCCCCTTTGTGTGGCCCAATAACATCACTTACTTATCGACCCCTATTTCATTACTAGTAATGTTCATGGTCACAAGTAGGTGACACCCTCCACACAACTATATTGGCAGAATCTGGAACCCCCAACTCAGGTGTATTACCGCAGCTGTCCCAGACGACACATGTAAATAACACATGAAGGGAGACCTCAAGCACACTTGGATCACCACCTGCTTACCACATGGTGAATTCCACCCCCCCCAACTAACACTCCATACCCCTACACCAACTACTGACACCGACACCTCCTGTCCTGCCTCGCATACATATGCCAACATCCTGCAAACCTGCACTACTGCTCCCCCAACAATCAGTCGAATGGCCTGCTATACAATTAAAATGTCCCCCTCTACCTACCCACCTACACCTTCACTATTCCCATCTACTCTACAACACAGGTATGGCATAACTAAATCTAACCCAAATACGTGAGTGTAACTTATCTAGAGCTGCTAAACTGGAATCCCACTTCACCTTACACTGACCTTCGTCACCAGTCATACCCGACATGTACACCTGACTTAAGCATGTATAATACTGACATGTTCATGAAGTAGCATGGGGGTATGCAGCAGCAAGCGGGTTTACGCCTGTTTGGACGGCAGTAAGCAATGCCCACACTGGTTAAGGAAAGGGGAGGCCAACCCAGTGTAAGACGCTGTAACCGGAGGTCAGCAAGTCTGAGCCTCATGCACACCAGCGCATACCCACCTACACTTCCCCCGCAGTACCTTAGGCACTCTGTAGCCAACAGCTCTCGTTGTGGTCAGTAAGAAAATAACCCCCCCCACCCTGCACCCCATAGTCCAAGTGAGTTACCACGAAGGCATGGCAGATATACAATCAGCTGCTGTTATCACAAACATATCATCCAGCACAGTCAGTCAGCAGTATAGGAAATGTATGTAAGTATGTAGATTAATACCAGCAAACATGTGCACATTGCTCAATCACAGTATTCTGAGCAGTCTATAAGTATCAATGAACAGTGCCTGTCCACACATACTGTGAGAACAGTAGTCTTGCATAATACTGAAGAGTGGAATGGAAAACGGGATACGCTGTGGGGGCATGCTTCATCTGCGAAAGTGGGAGATGAGGCTGGTCTGGTGTGTTAGCAAACCACTGCTTCTCAAACCCCTGGCAGGAGAAACAGTGTAGACCAGCAATGTCTACTCGTGACACAACAACAGGTCCGTCCCTGGAGGGACGAACCAGATTTTGTGGGTCACAAAGATGTTTCCACCAGTATCGGAGGAGGATCAAGGGAAGGCTCGAATGTACGTGGAATAAACAGATGAAGAGCCTGCAGAAGGTTGCGTCGAGGCAGTAAAATGGAGGAGTACCGTGACATGCAGAGAGGGAAATGTGTGGAGGTGAGGTATGGCAGGACTAGCAACTGGAGAATGGATGGATGCTGTGTACATGGAGCTCAGGGGCCGGGGAAAGGGAGCATGGGTATGACATTAAGGTAGAAATATGCAAATGATGCAGATTTAAGGTGTTGCCTTGCAACACACAGCAAGGAGTAGGTTTGGAGTAAGGGATAGGATAATTTGGGCAAATGGCTACGGAAAAGGCAGTTAGCTTAGTACTAACCTATGAACTATGAACTATGAACTATGAACTATGAACCTATGAACTATGAACTGCAATAGTGCAGTGCGCAGAGCATCTGCCGAATGCGCACTCATTCCTGGTTCGAGTCCCACTGCAGCATATTCTATTTTCCATGTGAAATCTGTATATCAACATCATTTTGCTGTATAACCTACTAAATGACATTTATACTTGAACAGGAGTACTGCATTACACATATACCCACTCACAATTCAAAGGACATGAGACGACACAGATATGTAAACAAAGACAACCTTTATTGGTGTATTTTATAATAATGTATGCCATTACTTACAGCACATAGATTTGGACTCATTTAATCAGTGAGGAATGCAAGGCCCACACAAAAGAGTAGATGCAGACAGTGCGGATATAGAACATCCTATGCTGTCCAGGCCAAGCCCATCAATTTGTACAACTGTAGACAAAGAATTTGCATCAAGATAAGTAACAATAAACAATAACAGATGTAGTTCAGCAGCTGCCAGTTACACCCTGTAGTCAAGGCCAAGGGGGGACATTTATTACCTGTGGTAATGTCTATGTATCTGTCACATGTATGGACCCTGACCAACAAATGTTGTGGGAGTCCACGATATGACTAGGATGATAGCAGGAATGCTAGCAGTAAATAATGATAGGCCATTACTGAACAACCCCTAACCGTATCACAGCAGGACAAAGCCAGCCATGTATGTGGAGGACAAAGGCAGAAACTCAGGGCCATACTCACAATATTGCTGTTACACACCCTGCAAATTGCTGGTGTTACAGGATTCATTGCAATATATCCTTATGCAGGAATAACACATCAGGGACACAAATGGATGTAGCCATGTACTGATAGCATGCAACAGACAGATTGCTGGGGATATATCTAGAACAAGACCTGTGTGGTGCACAGGCAAAAGCAAATAGACAATCCACTGGCCATCATGTGAATAGGCACACTGTTGAGAGCTATGCAGACAGACTGTATTCCAACCTAAACTACTATGTACATGCAAACACTGCAAGACCAGCAATATACAATGCGCATAACAACACTACTCACTCTGTCTGTAGGTCTGGAACCTCTTACGATTGTGTAGTTGCCCTATGTCTGCAAGCCCTGCTGTAATGGGTACTGTAACCTGCCTTCTGTAACACTGCTGCCCACATACAGGAAGGCTGTCCTCCATACTGGAAAGGTAAAGGGAAAATGCCCACATGAGTCAGCAATTTATAGTACTGGGTTGCCATGACAATGGTTAACTGAATCACTACACAGCAGGCTGCACGCAGTTAGCAACTGTTGTACACTGATTGGTGCAGATCCCATCACCTGATCATGTGCATCACCTACAAAAGCCATGCTGCAATTCATTCAAGCCAACTCATCACTCTAGTGGAGAGAGAGAGAGGGGGAAAAAAAGAAAAGATAAAACGAAACACACACACAGTGGGAAAAAAGAAAACCTACAAGTCAAAACTGGGAAGGCATCACACCCATCCAAAAAAAAAAAAAAAGGTATTTAAAACATAACTGTATGTAATTTAATGTAGTATGTGGTATAGATTAATAGGATATATGATGTTGAATGTTTGATATGTTCCATCTGTAGTTGTCCCTGTAATGATGTTCCACTGAACAGCTGCTCTGGACAATACTGTCTGTCCCTGTAAGCAGTGGGACATACCCGCCAAGTGTGCAAATCAGCAATGAATGACAAAGATGTCAGCCATAATATCCGTGTGTATGTTAGTGTGGACAATAGCTGGTGGTGGAAGTACTGCTGTCATGATAGACACATGGGTGTCAGAGCACACCACTTGCAGGACAGTCATGTTAATGTGTAATGTATTCAAGGCAAATAAACAGTGCAGACCTCCACTATCCAAAATAAAACACTAGTTTAATAATAACCAATAAAACAATAAAAAGCAGATACAGGCAATACCTGGCACAAATGCCATAGGTGTATAATAGGTGTAGCAGCAATCTCACACCATATATACCAACCTAATGTTAGTCTGCATTGCAGCAAGGCAGAACAGTGCAGCTGTGAATGAAAGACAGTTACAGAATGCGGACCAGATGTCTGTATGCACTCCACATATAGACAAATATCTGTGTGATACAGAATGTGACGTGTATGTGTACAGATACATAGACACTCATATAGACATAGGTATAGCAACAAAGTACGACATATATCTACACATATATGTACATAGATGTATATTTATACACATTTATATAGTGGCACTGACAATGGCATGCAGGTGAAATAGTCTGTAACAGGCCAGCAAAGATAAGTGTCCCCAAAGGGAGCATGGCTACAAACACATAGCACAAAGCACAAAGTGTGGCACATACACATAGCACAAAGCTTGGTACAATACAACATATGTCCCAATGGTAGGTAAGCAGCTACCATAACAACTGCATTCTGTGAACAGGTTGTTGTAGCTGATATAGTGGGGGAGACAAATATGTGTATTAAGAACTATGGTAACCCTGCTGTATGGGTGGCTCAGACCTGTTTCCATCTTTATGTCTTCCAGGGAACATGCCACATAGTAGTCTTCCCACATAGAGCACCGCTGAGATAGAGGTTATTATCGACCACCTGGTACAGCACTATGAACTACTGTTTGGGTGGACAGCCCATGACCAGCAGGAGAGGACCACCCTGTGGAACGAGCTAGTCCACACAGTCAATTATGTCAGACTGCATAACTGCAGTTATGAGCAGATCTGTCATCATTGCACCGACCTGCTTCGTCATGTATGTAGGCGTGCAGCTACCGTAAGAGGGGACGACCTCACAATGGGGGGACAACCCGCCCATTCATCCCTCACCCATGTGGAGGAGCTTCTCAGTAGCCTTGTGGCACCTGGCCTCCTGCAGCAACAACACCTGGCAGGGGACATTTTGAAGCTGGGTGCCAGCGACACACCAGCTGAGGAGTGTGCAGGTAAGGCCCCAGGGCACATTGGTACACCATTCCTGTGTATGCATCTGCATCTGTACAGGTACATCATGCAAATCTGAGATGTCAGATACATAGTCTGCTGCTGTGTGGTAGTAATAAACACTTGTGTATAAGCTGTAATATTGTGTATTTCTACTGTTGATGTAACGTAATGCTGCACTCACCTTTTATGAATGCCACAGCTGTGGCCACTGACATCAACTTTCTCACACTCCTATGTAGGTCCCTCCAAAATACCACCATGGCAGCAGCCCATAGCCGGTGAGTATGGTTTGTGTTCATGCATGATGATAAACTGGGCATGTAATAGCTATGGGATATCTCATGCACACATCTAACACACATACCCATACTGCATGCTGTACACGTTCATGTTTTGTTGCTGTGAAATGCACTGCATCACAGTAGAGACCATGCGGGGTATCGGAAGGGTACAACAGACACATGCAAGATAACTAACATCCTGTCAATGTGCAATGTGTCCACAGGGATGTGATGTATGGCAGGACACACAGCCTACAGTAGGGACATGTGTGAATCAACACCACCATGGCTGCAGCTGCACACAATTAGGTTAAGTAAATGTTGCAGACGTAACCCTGACCCCACAGTACTCATGACAGCAGTATGTGCACGCCAAGGAATGTGCACATGAGTAGACCTTGCAACCATGCAGGGGTCTGGGACATGTGTAGGGCACCCCCCACAGCCATGGCAACGTCTGCTGGTTGTCAGTGTAATAGTCTTGTACTGGTCATACATGCACAGCTGATGTCGTGATCTATAATGCAGACATCAGGCATTCACAAATGATAGTTGTTCACATTTCATCCCAGGTATGTGTAGCTATAACTCATAGGGGCTGTGAGTAGTGGAGCTGACATAACCAACACAGTACTACATATGCATCAATGGTTTCTACACCTGCGAGGTATGGTGCACAGTACAAGGCAGGATGCGGAACAGGTCCACAGTAACACTTTGTACATGGGTGCAGTGTTAACAAGGGGAAGTGCCATCAGCTACCAACACAGCCCATGTCTCACACACATGTATACTGCCGCTAGCATGAAGTCACTATAGTTGCTCTGCATGCTGTTGAGCACCATATGTAATGCATGTTGACAGAAGGGTAATGGGAGGACTGTGTGTACAAATGTGCAAATCCACATGTAGGAGTGTGAGGAGGGTGTGTGTGTGGCTCGATTGTGTTTGTAAGTGCAATCTAGTGGAGTGTAGATGATGCATGTCAGATGTGTGTGTGTGTGTGTGTGTGTGTGTGTGTGTGTGTGTGTGTGTGTGTGTGTGTGTGTGTGTGTGTGTGTGTCCATATATGCACAGGTGATAGTGGGATTGACCACATGGCAGTACATCCCTTTGGGATTGTGCTGTACATGGAGTGAGACATGGGACACCAGGACAACCTGTCTGGTATGTGAACACAGGACAGCTGATAGCATAACAAGGTCTGTAGCATGGAGCATGCATTGGGAGGTGAAGTACATGCCAGGTATACACATCATATTGCCAGCAGCAGATAGGTAACCAGCTACCCATATATGCAGCACTACAAATGCAATGGGAAATTACCACAGCACATCAGTGAGTGTATCCATATAGTACTGTTGCCCACACAATGGGTCATTTGTGCAACAGATGTGGTATGGACTGAGAAAGACTGCAGTATGAGGCTCTGGTGTCTGACATATATAGTGAATGTAGCAGCCCCAATCATATAGGGGCCTTGTACACCATTACTGCCCATACACAGGGTAATACGGGATGACAGCAGTGAGGCCATGTACAACCTACTCCACCCAAGTCAGGGAGGTGATGGAGTAACAGGTCAGGTGTTGTAACCACATGTGCAGGCATGGAGAGGAATGATATGTTAATGGGCAGTAGTAATGTGTGAATATTAGCAAGTGCCATTCAGGATGGGGAACATATGTAACTGACAGTGGGACTGTCTGTAAACCCAGGGAAAGTGAGGTAGTAAGGTAGCTGTCAGTGTGAGTGTGTGTACTATTATGCAATGCTGTACAGGTCTTAACATGTGTATTTGTTTCCCCCACAGGTGGTGAGGTGGGTCAGGATCCCTCCTGCATGCAAACTGAGGTAGATGTCCCTACAGACACCGATGATGATGATGGTACAGGTGAGGCACAGGTGGGGTTGTCAGAGGCCAACACTGCGCCAATATGTGTCATCACCCTCCTAGCCACCCCAAGCCCGCACACAATTCCAGTGCCCCTACAAACCCCATCACATGTGGCCATAGCAGAGGGACAGCTGGTGTTTGGTGGCAATGACCAGGAAAGTGTGGTGTCCATGCCAACTGTGTTGGATCACAGTCAGCATAGCTGGATGTCCAGAAGGCCACCACATCAGCAGATGTACCATGGTGGCTAGGTGGGTCAGGGCCCCTCCTGCATACAAACTGAGGTAGATGTCCCTACAGACACCGATGGTGATGATGATGTTACAGGTGAGGCACATGTGGGGTTGTCAGAGGCCGACACCGTGCCAATATGTGTCATCACCCTACTAGCCACTCCAAGCCCGCACACAGTTCCAGTGCCCCTACAAACCCCATCACATGTGGCCATAGCAGAGGGACAGTTGGTGTTTGGTGGCAATGACCAGAAAAGTGTGGTGTCCATGCCAACTGTGTCGGGTCACAGTCAGCATAGCTGGATGTCCGGAAGGCCACCACATCAGCAGATGTACCATGGTGCTCATGGGAGGACTGCAGGTCATCATGCCCCTGGCAGAGGTGCCACAACTGGTACCACCAGGAGCATGTTTCAGGGCATAATAGAGGCACAGGCACATATGGAAATACACACCAGAATGGGCCTGAGGCTGCAGATGTCTGTTTCACAGCTGTAAGTGGCAACCTCCATGAACTCACTGGTGCCTTCCGTGAATATACCGAGGTCATGGATAGACGGCGGGGAGAGATGGTGGGCCTCCTTGACCATGGTATGTCTGTGCTAGAACATGTGGTAGGAGTGGTGCAATGGCCGTGTGGAAGTAGGCCAGAAACACCAGCAGCTGGTGGTCAATGTGGATGTGCCAGGATGCCCAGCTGCTACCGTAGTGGCAGTACCAGCCCCAGCACACCAATGGGGCTGCTGTCCACACCATGACACAGCAGGCCTCGTGCACATGGCCCTGGCCAGTCCCAGGTGGGACATGGTTCCAGTGGACATATGTCATCACCAGGGGAGAGTAGCACCTCAAGGTCTGTACCTGCATGTACCCATGGAACCCCTGGCAGACACAGCCAGCATGCCCGTGGCCAGAGGCAGTGAACTGCAAACCCTGCCAGGTATGGTCTGCAGCTGCCCAGAATCACCCGTATAGGGCAGCCACATGGCGGAACTGTATGCATACATACCCTCACACTATGCAACCACACCTAGGGTGACCCCATACTGACACACACCACACCCCCACACCCCAATCAATGAACCACACTCCTCACCCACACACATGGTGACACATGTTTGGACCACACTCGGCCTCTGGCACATCAGCAACACACCCTGTGAATATGATGATACCTGTGCCACATCCTGTCATCCAAAACATCGATGCAGGGACAGGCTAATATGGTTCTGATGCACACGGTGACTGTACTAGAGTGCTGCAATGTACTGCAGTGTAGAATGTAGTCAGGAGTAATTTGTACTGCATACACGTCAGGTAGTGTAGCCATGCAGCTAAGATGAATTTTACACACCCTGTGCATATGATGATACCTATGCCACATACCTGTCATCCATAACATTGATGCAGGAACAGACTAATATGGTTCTGATGCACACAATGACTGTAATAGAGTGCTGCAATGTACTGCAGTGTAGAATGTAGTCAGGGGTAATGTGTACTGCATACATGTCAGGTAGTGTAGCCATGCAGCTAAGATGACTTTCACACACCCTGTGCATGTGATGAGACCTGTGCCACATCCCTGTCATCCATAACATCAATGCAGGGACAGGCTAATATGGTTCTTATGCACATGGTGACTGTAATAGAGTGCTGCAATGTACTGCAGTGTAAGATGTTGTCAGGGGTAATGTGTAATGCATACATGTCAGGTAGTGTAGCCATGCAGCTATGATGCATCTCAGCTGTTGGTAACACCAATTGTTATCCCCATACTGTTATTCATTTGTGCTGTAGGCGTACATGTGTCAGCAGGAGGATGGCCTGCAGTCATATTCCACAAGGGTATGTCAGTGTGGTGACACCATGGTCGTGACATATCTGGTGTACAGTTGCACACATGCCACAGGTATGTATAACAGTTATTGGCTGTGCAAAATTGACTGGTGGTCTACTGTTACAGGTATAATCTGCACCCTTATGTCAACCCATCCACATACATACACACATCCTTACTTGACGACACTGTGTCTAGACCCCTAGCCAGGTATGCAGTGCTACTAAACTGTGTGGCTGTCATTGCACACATGACATCTGTAGGGTGAGGTGTGTACCAGGTCACATGTTACATGCAGACCATCCACAGACACGTACAATATGGTAATGGGGATGTAACATTTGTATTTGGAGAATACATAGTGTGTCATACCATCATATGCACATTGACTGACACATAACAGGTAGACAAACATCTTAGAGACCTGGTTGTATTGTTGCTAACTAACTAGTCCATGTGTCCAATGTGATACAGGTAGTCTGCACACAGCACATGTGTAACTGGGCTGTATCCTATTATCTGTTACCTGTATGGGTGATGGTGACAGTGGCCACCAGAGAGGGGTACGTAGGCCATATACCAGGTGTACCATGGTGTAAAAGTGTACACAGCACCCACATCCCCCACTGGATATTGTACACACTGGAACCCATCTTGATACTCTGACATACCCACTATCACACATTGGCCATGATGTCAAAACAACTCATTGCATATCACAACAGTGGTACCACAGGGATATGCATGTGATGCACACACCACAGGCATAGTAGGGTGTTGCATTGCCACAGCTATGGGCGACAACAATATCTGTACTACTGTGTGGCAATGTGTATTGTAATAGGAGTATGTGGCCTCGGAATGGTGTACCCTACAGATATGCACACATGCACACACGTGGCAGACCTCAATGGGACTCCCATGCCTACTGACCCATTGGTACAACACTGTTGTGCTGGTACTGCAAGGCGCATGTAGCTGTTAGGGAGAGGAGTGTAACAAGCTACATGTTACGTTAATGGGGTTGAAAGGTACCACACACTATATGAGTTGTACAAATAGTTACCCCCCCCAGCCAAACACGTCCACCTTGCAATACACTACCAAGTGTTGGAGATCCCATAACCAGGGCCTATGACAACATGGGCACACAATGTTACATGTACTACATCCCACCTGTATGATGTCAGGCTGGTATTGGTAGCATATCATGCAGTACAGTCTGGATCGCATGGGTAATGTATTATGTGGAAGCCATCAACATTCCCAGGATACAGATACACAGACACAGATATGCAGATACAGGTATACATATCTATATATATATATATATATATATATATATATATATATATATATATATATATATACATATACATATACATGTGACTACACATACACATGCAGTTATATGTACAATAAGATACATAAGTAGAAGGTGCACACAATATGGAACAGCCACTATGCCTACAGTTGACCCCTGAATGACTGGACACTGTATGTGCCACCCATACAATTGAAAATCGTTGCCTGTAACATACACCCATAGAGAGGTCATAGGTAAAACACCACCCACAGGTATGCAGACATGGAAACTTTTAATCTTGTACTATTACAGTTCTACATGCCATGCCATATAGCTGTTCAGACACTGACAACTATATCAATGGAGTGATGCTACAGTGGACCAGTTACAGTTGTACAGTAGTCTGGAAAGGTTCACAGCTGTTGCTGTCCAGGCCATGCCATTCACATTGTACAATAGGAAAGACACACTGGGCCACAGGATACCTAACAATCAACAGTATGTAATGCAAGTGTGTAGTTCAGCAGCCTCTATCTACACACTGTACAATCTCAGTAGGTAGTATAGATGTCATATGACCCCATGGTTGTAACTGCTACATAACATAGCATGACTGACACCATCATGAGCACACCAACAAACAGAACAGTTTGCATGGCAGGGGGCAGTAGTCCTGCATTACCCATATCCATGTCAGCAATGTATATATAGGTGAAGTATATCGTACTGTACATCCAGATACCATAAGGCAGCTCAGCCCTGATACCCCCACATTTTGTAGCAGCCTAGGTCATTTATGGTGCTCCCCCCAGACTCAATAATACAGGGCCATATACCACTGCTACGTGCACTGGGCTCTGCAGTGCATAAAGGCACACATGTATTGTGTAGGTGACGCCCACACATATACGGCCCCAGCCCCACCATATGTATGGGGGTTACAATAGCAGTGGACTGATGGCAGCACTGGCAGTGTGCTATACTCCCAGCCCACTATGGATCAACCACCAACATCATGACATATGTGCAAAGCTTGGTATGTAGATGATGGACAGAGACTGGAATACAGGCACATATGTGGGCAACTGTTGCCATACACTACGCAAGGTGCTGGTGTTACAGGATAGTCTGTAACATACCCTTAGTCAGGGAATTGATGGTAGAGATGGCCATGGATGCAGCCATGTAATGGTAACATGCAACATACACAGTGCCAGTGTAGTATCTGACACAAGACCTGTGTGGTGAACAGACAAGACATGATAGGCATAGCTCTGGCTGGCATGAGGATAGGCCCACAGTTGTGTACTATGCAGATGGACTGCATTCCACAGCAAACTAGTATGTACACCCACACCCTGTAACACCAGTACTATACAAAGCATAACACAACTCTACTTGCAGTCTGTCAGTAGTTCCTGATCCTCCTACAAATATGTGGCTGCCCTGAGTGCGCCAGTTCTCCTGTAAGGGGTATTGCTACATGCTGTTGGTAGCACTGCTGCCCACACACAGGACGGATGTCCATCACACAGGAGATGTAATGGGACCATGCACACATGATGTGGGGATCTATAGTAGGTGGTTACCATGACAGTATTAATTGGGTGTAGTACACATGTGTAATCATGTATATCTGGCTATCTGGATAAGTATATGTGCACATATTCCCACCATATGTCCTGGACATGAAGTGTAGGCCAACCCCAGCCCATATGTTCCCAATGTCGCAATTGCAGGGGATGTCATGTATGTATAGCAGGTATACTAGTAGACTATTGCTACTGCCATTGGGATTGTCTTCACAGACATGGTGTGTGTGGGAGGTCACATCTGCTTATAACATGTGTGCCACTGGTTACTGAAAGACATCCAATGGACATCATTGTACAGTACCGCTGCTAGCATGTAATGCCACTGTGGACTGCAGCAGAGATATTGGCCAATATATGTCGAGGGCCTGACACAGTCTGTACAGTCCAGAGGTATACACATTAGCCCTTAGTGCTACACATGTGTTCCATGCCTGACAATATGGATGTAGACAGCCAAATAGATGGGTATAACACATAACGACCTGTATATGATGTCCACCATTGGTAATGCATTCACATACCCCTGCCTGGCCTGACACGGTATGACTGCTGGTACAGGGGTGCCATGGCCACATGCTACCCAATAGGTATTGACATACATCTGCAATGCATCCCACTGCCCTGTATGACATACATGACTGTTGAGTGAGGGCTGGCAGCGGGACTTCTGGCTAGTATCTGCACATGACATCCCACTGGGTAGGTACACTCAGCTGCTAGCTATGTCACATTGCACTGTGCAGGCTGCAGGCAGACTGGCTCAACACTGGCCTACATCTCCTACAGGGAAATGCACATGTACCTGCATATAAAACAGGCTCAACAGGCATGTCACAGCGCAGGGTAATATACACCTGTGTGACAGGTCATATCCACAACCAATGTGAACACAGCCACAGCCACATATGGTTAGTTAGCATGGTATTACAGTATATGAACTATGTGTTCTACACCATCCTCATATGTGCCACTCACAGACTGACCCTACATATACTGGCCTGCTGCACAGTTTGGTTTGGTGGCTGTCTGTGGTATGGGACATGTGTTTATGGCCCTACAAACATGTATGCCACAACAGTACCATACAGTGGGGCAGCCTGTAACATCTGCTAGTAGGGGAACTAGAACAATGTCATCTACCACAGTCTGTGCACAGGCTAAGGTACATATCAACACTACACACACTGTTGACATTCACCATAGGTACACAGACATCAGTACTGTACGAACATCCACAGAATGTGCAGGTAATGTCATGTAATGTGACCCCTACTGTACATAACATGTGTAGCAGTTGGATATTTCAGTGGCTTGTTCTCAGATATGATGCCACAAATTATGGTGTACAGCACATATGCACCACTTCATGCGCAACATATGTACAAAGGTTGACAGAGGTGTTGCTGGGAGCACATACACAGGGCCAATATTGACATGTTGCTGTGATAACCACATACATTTACTGTTGTTACAGGTTTGTTGTAAAATATGTCCTTTGGGGGATACGATGTCTGTGACTATCATGGCTTTCTCCATCTACTGACTGCAATCATCACACTACCTTCTGCAGTCGGCAGCTAGATGCTCCGTGGGTGACACATGCAACCATGGACACAACACTGCCCAGGCTGCAGATGAATCTGCCGATGGGGATTCCCCATAAACATGGAACTGACATGGCAGGTATTGAGACATGTACAACAGCCATATCCACACAAACACTGTTGAAGCAACATTACTCCAAATGCAGTATAGCGGCATTTACAGTCTGTAGTCAGGTCAGGCACATCCATCTCCTGTTTGTTGCACTGTTTCCACAGTGTATGTTGTTAGAGGTACACCACAATCCATCTGAGATGCTGCTTGCCACACGACAGATCTAGTTCCTGCTCACAGTGGATGAAAAGAGCCAATACTACCATTATGTTCCTAGGTATTGGAGTGTGTTTCCATACAATTGGCTATGGGAATGGAACCACAGCTGTTTCACATGCAATCAGTTGGGGGAGGGCTGTGATTCGTGCAGAGGCCATCAGTTGATCATGACCATTACTTACATTACACATGCTGCTGCCTAAGCAAAGCAGGTGTAGGTCTCCATGTCCACCTGAGAGGGGGTGGGGGATGCAGACAGAGGCAAATACATGTCAGGGAGGGGTGGGAGGGTAAAACTGAAGCATGTTTGTGTCACACACCTAGCAGCACAGGGTATCAAACTGCTGACAACTATGTAGTGCTAGCACAGGTCGATGCAATTATTGGATGTGTCACATGGGTTACCTGTTGTGGAGAACTCAGAAC
This sequence comes from Protopterus annectens, assembly GCF_019279795.1. Classification (NCBI taxonomy): domain Eukaryota; kingdom Metazoa; phylum Chordata; order Ceratodontiformes; family Protopteridae; genus Protopterus; species Protopterus annectens. The sequence goes on along the minus strand of NC_056732.1, from coordinate 1,170,259,717 downwards.
ATATATGTGATGGTGAGTGACATCTGTGACAGGGATACAGTAGTTGTACGGTAGGTGACATACCTGTCGGCATGAACAGGTGCCAGTGCCAACACAGCCACACTCTCACAAGGACACACACATTGACACACATGGCAGGGCCAGGTGTACATTGATTGTAGGATTGCCACATCACATCACTGTGCAGGTATCCCATGTACCACACAGGCCATACAGGGGCTGTATGGGTGAAGGGTATGAGAAGGTGTCTGACATCAGACAGCATGCTGCAGTATACCCATGGGGGTTGTCGGGAGTGTGGATGTGAACAACTGCAGCATGCAACACACACAAAAATACACAGGGTGCTAGTACTGATATACATGGTTGCATGTCTGCACAAGTGTGTGGTGTTTGACTGTGCCAGATGGCTGTCCAAGGCTAGGCGATGGGTGTACCTTGGCATCAGGCCACATGATGATGGTCTGCATTGTGGCTCAGGGATGTAGTGTCTGCATTTGTCAACACAGGTGAGTATTGTATCCCCCATCCAGTCACCTGGGAGACTATTGTGTGTGTCCAATGCTGTGCATCGCTTGCCATGTCTGTGTTCCTTCATCCATGACATGGACGGTGTCTGGGATGTGCACACCTCCCACGTGCATATACAGTGACATGTGGAACTGTACCTGGGGTGTCCTGCCCATGTTGTGATCAAAGATTATCATCAGATGTGCCAGTCCTGCCCACCTGTGGCCGGAGCTGGAAATGGCCAGCAGCTTTACCCTGCACCTGCATTGAGTGCATGCTATCAGCATTCCATGGTGTCAGTGGCATCTGTCCATAAGGGCATGTTGTCAGGCATGGTATGTCCATTGTGGGTCACATGTGATGGCCCCACAGGTGGTAAAGGTGTCCATTGGGGAACATGGGAGTGGTGCAGCATCTGCACATATGTACCTATTGGACAGATGGACAGGGTGACATGCCCTCTGTGGCCCACTGCTGTCACTCCATAGATACTATCAGTGGCCAATATTCAGTGTACTACCCACATATTGCCTGTTACCTAGGCATATGTGTGTGTGTGTGTGTGTGTGTGTGTGTGTGTGTGTGTGTGTGTGTGTGTGTGTGTGTGTGTGTGTGTGACACATGGGTTGAGAATGTGCTCTGGGTAATACTGGGGTTGCTAACTCTGATTGCCTGGCCTTGATGTCAAATGTCTGGATATGGCTTTGCACCCCAGCCTCTCAGCCATATCACATGTGTTATCCCTGTACGGTGGACATTGTGATATATAGTACAGCCACCATATAAGAAATATGCAGAACCTGCTCCACATTGGCCACACAGTCACAGCCACCTCTACACAGGATATGGATTACAAACATACACTAAGCACAGCTGTCATGTTTGCGAGTAGAACCCCTACTTAATTAGTGTAATTACACTATAGCACGAGGAAGTTATAGCATGTGCCACATATATTACCGGAATAGTCCTTCCCCAAAAGTGTATTTTACAATGACTGACATCAGCAGGATTGCCAAAGTAGGGCATTTGAAATGACTGCAAGAGACTAGCCTAAAATGCATTGCTTTTTACACAGACAGTGACACACACAATACATCCAGAACTGCCATGTGTGGGGATGGAACCCTACCACAGTTCTAATTCACAATACAGCAGTAGGCAGTTACAGGATGTGCTATGGTGATTACTGCTCTACAACCTTCCCAGAGGTGTATTTCTAGGTGCATGACATCGACAGCCTTGCCAAAGGTGGGTATGTGAAATGTAAGGGGTGTGAGTACTCTAAAAACATTGCTTTCTACACAGTCAGACATGCACACATACACACACATTTGGCAGGTCTGGGATTAGAACTCCCAACTAACTCCTTAATCACACTATGGCCATATGATGTTACAGGACATGCCATGGAGATTACTGGGTTACGATCATCCCAGAGGTGTATTTCAAGGTGCGTGACATCAGCAGCCTTGCCAAAGGTGGGTATTTGAATTGTAAGGGGTGAGTAGCATAAAAAGCATTGCTTTCTACACAGTCAGACATGCACACAAACGCAGACACACACTCACAGTTGCCAGGTTTAGGGTTAGAACTCCTACCTAAGTAGTTTATCACACTACAGCGGTACACAGTTACAGGATGTGCTACAGTCTTCCCAGGGGTGTATTTATAGGGGGGGGTGACATCAGCAGCCTTGCCAAAGTTTGGTGTGTGAAATTTAAGGGGTGTGAGTACCCTAAAAGCATTGCTCTCTACACAGTCAGACATGCATGCATACACACACAGTTGGCAGGTCTGGGGTTAGAACTCCCAACTAACTCCTTAATCACACTATGGCCATACAATGTTATGGGACATGCTATGGAGATTGCATTTCAAGGTGCGTGACATCAGCAGTCTTGCCAAAGGTGGGTATTTGAATTGTAAGTAGTGTGAGTAGCCTAAAAAGCATTGCTTTTTACCCAGTCAGACATGCACACAAACACACACTCACACACGCAGTTGCCAGGTTTGGGGATAGAACTCCTACCTAACTAGATTATCACACTACAGTGGTATGCAGTTATGGGATGCGTTACAAGATTTACTGGGCTACATCCTTCCCAGGGGTGTATTTCTAGGTGGGTGACATCAGCAGCCTTGCCAAAGTTGGGTATGTGGAATGTAAGGGGTGTGAGTACCCTAAAAAGCATTGCTCTCTACACAGTCAGACATGCACACAGTTGGCAGGTCTGCAGTTAGAACTCCCAACTAACTCGTTAATCACACTATGGCTATACGATGTTACGAGATGTACTACGGAGATTACTAGGCTACTATTGTCCCAGAGGTGTATTTCAAGGTGCGTGACATCAGCAGCCTTGCCAAAGGTGGGTATTTGAATTGTAATGGGTGCGAGTGGCCTAAAAAGCATTGCTCTCTACACAGTCAGACATGCATACAAACAGACACACACAGTTGCCAGGTTTGGGGTTGGAATTCCTACCTAACTAGTTTATCACACTACAGTGGTACACAGTTACGGGATGTGCTACAGAGTTTACTGGGCTGCAGCCTTCCCAGGGGTGTATTTCTAGGTGGGTGACATCAGCAGCCTTGCAAAAGTTGGGTATGTGAAATGTAAGGGGTGTGAGTACCCTAAAAGCATTGCTCTCTACACAGTCCGCCATGCATATATATATACACACAGTTGGCAGGTCTGGGGTAAGAACTCCCAAGTAACTTCTTAATCACACTATGGCCATATGATGTTATGGGAAATGCTACTAAGATTAATGGGCTACGATCATCCCAAAGGTGTATTTCAAGGTGCGTGACATCAGCAGCCTTGCCAAAGGTGGGTATTTGAATTGTAAGGGGTGTGAGTAGCCTAAAAAGCTTTGCTCTCTACACAGTCAGACATGCACACAAACACAGACACACACAGTTGCCAGGGTTGGTGTTGGAACTCCTACCTAACTAGTTTATCACACTACAGTAGTACACATTTACAGGATGCGCTACAGAGATTACTAGGCTACAGCCTTCCCAGGGGTGTATTTCTAGGTGGGTGACATCAGCAGCCTTGCCAATGTTGGGCATGTGAATTGTAAGGGGTGTGAGTGGCCTAAAAGGCATAGTTCTCTACACAGTCAGTGACAGACAGACACACACACACACATATGCACACACAAACTCACACACGTACAGTTGCCACGTCTGGGGTTTAACCTCCTACCTAACTACATTATCACACTACAGCAGTACATGCACAACAGAGATTACTGGGCAGCAGCCTTTCCAGGGGAGTATTTCTAGGTGGGTGAAATCAGCAGCCTTGCCAAAGATGAGTATTTGAATAGTGAGGGATGTGAGTAGCCTAAAAGGCATTGTTTTCTACACAATCAGTGAGAGACAGACACACACACAAACACTGACGCACACTCACGCACACAGTTGCCATGTCTGGGGTTAGAACTCCAACCTAACTAGTCTATCACACTACAGCAGTACGCAGTTATGGGGCACGCCACAGAGATTATTGGGCTACAACTCTCCCAAAGGTGTATTTCATATTGGATAACCTCAGGAGGCTTGTCAGGGTAGTGCTATGGGGTGGCCGGTGTGCGCATGGACCATAAACCATTCATGTAGGGGTGACACCCAACAAGCAGCCACACATGGGGTCATATGTCACAGGTATGTATATAGGGTTACTAGATGACTACATCCTTGTACAGCCATGTTGCACAGTGGGCACATGGACCACATAGTCTGTGGTGCTTACAAGTACTGGTCGCTAGTAACTGCAGTGTCTGACATCTGCACCTGATGTGTTTGGGGCACTTTGGCTGTGTGCTGGGTGGGACAGGCGTGGATGGCTCCTTGTCACGGTCACCCTCTTCCACACATCTATATCCATCTACCTTTGGCTTATTATGGTGTGTTGTCCTTACTTACATGTCTGTATTCCTATCCACTGTGTTTGCAAGGCATGAGTGGTGCAGACTGACATGTGTCTGCACTAACAGTTGCAACTGCCGGATGTGTCTGGTCCACTGGTGTTTGCATACATGGCCTTCATGTGTTTACGTGTGTGAGCATGCCCAGTATGACCTTTCAGTATGTGGATGACTTACATTGCCTTCATTTCTTTAAGTGTGTGAGCATACCCAGTGAGGTTGTCTGTTTTGCATGTGTGGATCATGTTTGGTGGTTTGTACTGCACAGCTGACCTTTGTGTTGTACACCGACAGGTAGCATGCTGTGTCTGCAGGGTATCCACTGATCATTTGGCATTGACTGTTACAACATGCCTGCATAGTGGGGGAACACCTGACTATTTCTATGTTTCTACACAGGACTGGGGGGTGGGCACACCTGACTGGTACTATATTGTTATGTAGGGTGGGGGGGGGTGCACCTGACAGTTGTACACATTTGCTAGGACTGTACTGGTATGTCCTGTAGTCCATTTCAGTCAGTAGTCTTACCTATGGTGCTGGCTAAGCCATACTGGTGTACTACCATTCTTAACTTTTGATTGCATACACATTAGTTTCTAACTTCCTAGCCATCACAACTGACATCCGACTACCTGGCCTGCTGTCGTCTGTCCATGTAGGTCAGGGGCGGTTACACATACCCCTCATTCAGAGGCCATAGTACAGCATTTGTTTGTGTTTGTCTACACTTGTCCTGCTGGCTGTGACTGTTGTTGGGTATGTGACCCCTCCCCCCGACTGGCATGTGTTAGTCCCTTATCTTGTGGGTGTCCCAGTATTGAGGGTGGTGCTGCAGGGCTGCCTATGTTGGAAGCACATTGTACACTTCCTACACATGGTTAGGCACAGGTAGTGTAATGTTTGGCATCCCTTTTACTGTATGTGAGAGTCAGAGAGAGGTGCTATTCCCTGGGTCCCACCCATGTCAGAGTATGTGCTATGCATTGCCTCTTTGCCAGGGCCAGGGCATACTGGGCATGCCTCCTTCTGCCTACTGGGGCAGGCTCAGGTTGTTCCTCCTCTGAGTCACTCTGTGCCTGTGCAGGCCTTGGCATTTGTGTGGGGCTATGTGGCCCTGCCCCTTGCTGCTCCTATTGCAGCTGTTTCTGCAGGATCATATTGTGTAGCATGGCACATACAAGGATGACTTGGATACATGTAGTTGATGAGTACTACAAGGCTTCACCAGATGTGTCCAGGACTGGAACCATGATTTGAGCATCCCAAACACACACTCTATTATGATTCTTGTTTGTACATGTGCATCATTATGGAGTTCTTGTTCGGGTGTGTGTGCATTTCTGATGGGTGTCTTCAGCCATGGCTCCAGTACGTATCCAGCATCCCCCACTAGGTGACCATGTGGGATGTCCCCATTGGCAAATTTCTGGTACAGCTGTGTCAGATGCCAGATGTGGGAATTGTGATAACTTCCAGGGTAGCCAGCACACACATTCAGTATTATGCCCTGGACATTGCACATGACCTGGCAGTTGATGGAGGGTAAGCCCTTGCTGTTGATGTAGACCCTACCCTGCTCACTGAGTGGTGCTTTGATGTGTATGTGCATGCACTCTATTGCACCCACTACCTCAGGGTTTTCTGCTATTTGGTGGAAGAGACGCATATTGCTGGCCAACACCTCATGGATGAGGGGGAAATATACGTGCTCACCGACATGTGCTGCCATGGCATCCAGAAACTGGAGGAGTACCCTGGATGCTGATGCCTGTGAGTTCCCCATTACTGGCCTTTGGAAGGTACCTGTAGCTAATATTCTTAGGCCTATACATGCCTTTATTTCCACTGGGATGGGTACCCCTCTGTTAGTAATGTGTGTCAGGCGTGGCTGGCACAGCTCAACAATTTGCTGTAGGAGGTCCCTGTCCACCCTATAGCGCTCCACTATCTCCAGCTCATGTAGCCCTTGGTAGGTCACCCTGGGTCTATACACTCTTCTCTGTCTCCTCACTATGGGTTGGTCAGCAGCATTCACAACCTCACCACCCTCAGCCTCTTCCACAAGTTGTATGATAGCTATTGCAGCCCCTAACATTTTACTGTTGTGAGTGTTAAAGGTTCCCTGCATGTTTATGCCAGTGGTGTAGGGTGTGGAAAAAAACAGAGGGGCAGGTGTTTGCATAGTTTATAGTGGCGTTCTGGGCTCCGCTGGTCTGCTGCCTGTGTAATTGACTGGTTCCGATATGTTTCACCTGGCAGCGAACCTAGTACCCCTTGATTAACCTCCAGCTGCTGCTGTCCCTTCCTATTGCCCTTCTGTTTCAGCCCAGGGGTTTCGCTGCACAATCAGTGTACTCCAATGTGCACACTGCTGCTATTTCCTGGGTTCACTTCCTTTATCTTCCTGTAGATCCCGTTGCGTGGCGTGCACACCCGTTTACACTTTGTCATATGTGCTGGGCAGGGGGGCTTTGCTGTGCTAAGCTGAATGCAAGCCACAGGGCTCCAATCAGCTGACAGTATACCTGAGACACCCACCCATGATATCACCTACCTCCTAGTCTTGCACTCAGCTATTCTTACTCTTACACTGTTGGGACCTGCCTCACATGCTGGGGAAAACCAGGATTCACTATCCTTCCCCTCATTTGCATAGGATTGCCTGCTAATGCATAGTTACATGTGTCACACTGTGCCTCCCACCTTAGCAACCACTATTCACTGGCCAGGTTGTCTTTTGCCTGCCATTGACTTGCATGGCGGAATACTGATTTTAGTTAGACTGCTTATTTTAGGCTTATTTTCTTATTTCCCCACTGATCCCATTTGCGCGCCGCTGCCCTATGCTTCAACGGCCGTGATCGGCGGACATATAATAAAAGTTGTATTTTGTACATTTTGCATTGTTTGCACTGCCAGTGGCCTTCTACTTGGCCATTGGCATGATTCCTCAATGATATGCAGCCTTTATCTGGGGCTATTATGTCCCCATTTTGGATTTTGCAAAACCGTACTCTGTTACTAATCGAGTACATTTCTGCATATTATGCTAGTCCTGCACACCCTGATTCCTGCTTTCTGGATAGCCAATTTACCTCATTTGCATGGTTTTCACCTGCAAATGGGGTAATTTGCATACAGGGCTGGGAATGTACAGCACTAGTGCTAGAGTGCTCGCACTTCAAACGAGCACGTACGTGGATCGCTCTGCCGCCATATTGGCAATATTTCCTCTTACACTAATCATGCACACCGTGCAAGCTTTTGAGAATCTGGGGGCTAGTCTACTACTGCCATATAATAAAGTACAACTGGATGCAAACCCCACCATATTTCATCAATCCATCCACATAAATACTAGCTATACACAAATTAAAAATTATCAAGTAATTTAATGGCAAAATCCTAAAACTCATGAAATATATGCACTTTCTCTGCTAAAGTATGACTACTGTTACACAGCAGATGCCATGTAAACAATGAGCTGTATGTCATGTTTATAAAATTGACTTAATCAGAACAATCCATACTCCTAATGAATAGTTACAACTGAATTAGGAAAACATGAATTCCGTGAATAGGTCCTTCTGTTCTGGTCCTCTGGACAATGATTTTCATTACTAAACAACAACTTCAGATAAAAATGCCATGTCATCCAAGAAGCTTTCTGAAATGGGTGTAGTTTTACTGCTCATCTGGAAGCAACATTAAATGCATGACAAAACCTGATATAAAATGAGACATCTTTATAGTTGTTCATTAAAACATGCACTACAGAAATGAAGCATTGTACTCATCTAATTTTATTCAACATTAGAAATAAAAGATGCCTATAACCTCACCAAAAACCCTACAGTGTTTTGCATCCCTGTTAATGTTTTCTTACAATAAATGAGATCATCAACAAAGCCTGCATCCAGCTGTATGTGAAGAAGTATTCCATTATGTAATTCTGACATGACCAAGAGGAGCCTTATCTAACAGTACAATCTTATGTCTTTTTATCTGTTTTCTCTGTATTATATCTGTTCAGAATATTGTGTTTCCTCAACCATCCTTCTAAAAGAAATTAATCAGAATTTTTGGAGAATAAGCTATAATCAAAATTGCAATATATAATTATAGTTATTTTTGCTAATGGTGCTCTAAATAAGAGTCTTCACCTAATGGAATTATCTTAATAGCATTTGTGATGATTTTATAATGGTGCACAAACTAAATAACATGTTGCATACTCACAACATAAATGATAAAACTGTGAAATAGATATATTTCTAAAATAGTTTTTCTGTATATGCATAATAACTTAATTGTCCTTTCTACTCGTTATATATAACTAGTAGAGAAGCAAACTTAATGTAACACATCTGTCAACTATTAGTAAATGACTTTTAGAAGGTTTCAGTTTATATAAGCTGCAAATCATGCAGGACTACCAGTGCAAGCAAGGATTCCCCGTGTTCTACCCTTTAACTGTGTACTGTCCCTTAGGGACAATTGATAGAATTTAAAATCCTGCTTAAATTCAGCCTACTCATGCAAAGGAGACAATTTTCCTCACAAGTAATAACTAGATATAAATGTAAGAGGAACAAAGAAAATACACAGTGCACAACCAGATTATATACATGTATACATGTGCATGTGCATTGAGAAGAACACATACGTGCACAAGGCCCCACTATCATTGTGATTTCTGGGTGTGGTGGCTCCAAATGGCAGGCAGCATTTGGCTTATGAAATATAATGTATTGTAATGAACATTGCTTCATAAGCTTATACATCCTTACACTAAATGATTGCATGCATGCTGTTCAGCAAGATTTTGGTCAATTTGAGCAGAATTCTCTCATAGAGGATTATTAAGCAGCTTCATCACAACTGCAGTCTTCACATGAATTTCTTCACAGAATAATCATGAGCAAGTAAAAAAAAGTAACTACTAGAATTTTATTGGTTCTTCTGGAGAGAACTGACTAATCTAAATCCATGCTGGGTACATTGTTTGCATGCAAAGGAAGAAACTATCTTTTTTTTTGTTTTTGCAAACATTCATTTGGAGAAGCATGTGACATTAATAAGTGTTATGGTTACATCCACATATGGACTTCTCTGACAACTGGCTCAGTCAGAAAAACCTGAAGATAATTCCATTAACCAGCTCATTAAAATGGTAATGAGTATTTCATTAAAATGGAAACAGGCTCTTTTAAATCTAAAATAATGACAACTGCAGAGATATTGGGCCAGATTCATGAAAGCTTGCACGGAGTGCAAGAAGAGTGTAGGAGCTCACAGAGGCAATATGTCTGCCGTGCGATCCAGGTACAGCCAGCAGGGGCGTGCATGAGAGCTGCAAAAGCTACTCTTGCACGGACAGCATCATGGTATGCAAATTACCTCATTTTCTGCTGAAAGCTATGCAGATAGGTAAATTTGCAATCCAGGAAACACTAACCTGTCCATGGAAGATTAGTGTTATCTGCAGAAATGTACTCCGTTGGTAACGGAGTACCGTTCTGCAAATAGCTAAACGGAGCTATGACAGCTCCAAATAAAGGATGCATACAGTTGAGGAAGCATGCCAATGGCCAAATATAAGGCCATTGGCATTTACAAATGTTTAAAATTATTAAAATCTAACTTTTTTTCCCCCAATCTTCGATGTTTAAGCATAGTGCAGCACCGCGCAAACGTGCAGCACTTTAAAAAAATAGAAAACAATTTAAAAATAGCCAAAAATAGCCATTTTCAGTAAAAAGCTTATACTGCCACACAGGTGAATGGCAGGCTGAAGACAACATGGCCACTGAGTAGTGGTTGCTAAGGGGGGGAAGCTCAGAGATGTAACCATTCATTAGTAGACAATCCTATGCAAATGAGGATAAGGATAGTGAATCCCAATTTTCCCCAGCATGTGAGCCATGTCCCAAGAGTGTAAGTGTAGGAGTAGGTGAGTAGTAGAGTAGAATTTAGGTAACATCATGATGGGGTGTGTCAGAAAGGCTGTAAGCTTAATGAAGCACAGTGTCTTGAGTTTGCCGAGTGGCTCAAGATTGCAAGAGGCGTGTCTACAGTTGTCCTTTTTGAAAACCAGAAACCAAAGGTGTACGCCATGAATATATCTGAAATTTCTTGCAAATGTGCACACAGCGTGTGTGCGCATGTACACTCATGTGTGCTTGTTTGTGCTGCGCTGCCCTGGGTGGAAACAGAAAGGGAAAAGGAAGGAAAATAAGTAGTAGGAAGTTAACCAAGGAGAACTAGCAGGGCTGCCAGGTGAAATATATCAAAATCAGCCAATTACACAGGTAGCAGACTAGCACAGCCCAGACCAGCACTTTAAACTCTGCAAACAGCATTCTTCCCTGTTTTTTCCCAAGAACTCTGCAACACTGCAGTATACAAAGAGGGAAAGCTTAAAATGTTTAAAGTCAGACAAAATGTTAGGGGCTGCTCTTGCTATCTTAAACCAACATGTGCAAGGTGCTGAGGGTAGTGATTTTGTGAATGCTGCTGAGCATCCCACAGTGAGGAGATGGAGAAGAGTGTACAGACCCAGGGTAACCTACCAGGGGCTACATGAGCTGGAGATAGTGGAGCACTATAGGGTGGACAGAGACCTCCTGCAGCAAACTGTTGAGCTGTGCCGGCCACGCCTCACACACACAACCAACAGAAGGGAACCCATCCCAGTGGATACCAAGGTATGTGTTGGCCTAAGAATACTAGCTACAGTTACCTTCCAGAGACCAACTGGTGATATGATGGGGATTTTACAGGCATCAGCATCCAGGGTACTGCACCAGTTCCTGGATGCCATGTCAGCACATGGTGAGCACATATATTTCCCCAATTCCCTTGAGGCATTGGCCAGCAATATGCATCTTTTCCACCAAATAGCAAAATACCCTGAGGTAGTGGGTGCAATAGACTGCACGCACATACACATCAAAGCACCACCCAGTGAGCATGGTAGGGTCTACATGAACCGCAAGGGCTTCCCTTCCATCAACTGCCAGGTCGTGTGTGATGCCCAGGGCATAATAATGAATGCGTGTGCTCGCTGCCCTGGAAGTCATCATGATTCCCACATCTGGCATCTGACGCAGCTGTACCAGAAATTTGACAATGGGGACATCCCTGGTGGTCACCTAGTGGGGGATGCTGGATACGCACTGGGGCCGTGGCTGATGACACCCATCAGAAATGCACACACACCCGAACAGGAACTCCATAATGAGGCACACGCACAAACAAGAAACATAATTGAGCATGTGTTTGGGATGCTCAAGTCACGGTGCCGGTGCCTGGACACATCGGGTGGAGCCTTGCAGTACTCACCAACTACATGTACTCAAATTGTCATGGTATGTGCCATACTACATAATATGATCCTGTGGAAACAGCTGCAGCAGGAACAACATGGGGCAGGGCCAAACAGCCCCCCACCATTGCCAAGGCCTGCACAGGCACAGCGTGACTCGGAGGAGGACCAACCTGAGCCTGCCCCAGTAGGCAGAAGGAGGTGTGCCCAGTATGCCCTGGCCTTGGCAAAGAGGCAACGCATAGCACATACACTGACTCAGTAGGAACCCTGGAAATGACACCTCTCTCTGACTCGCACATACAGTAAAATGGATGCCTAACTTGACACTACCTGTTTTCAAACATGTATATGGAGTGTAATATGTGCATCCGACATAGGCAGCCCTGCAGCACCACCTGAGGCATGAGTCCCTATTTTAAGCAATATAAAGCACTGTTAAGCAAATTTTACCAGTACTGAGCATATTTAAATACAATTGCATGTAGCTGCACACCGTGCTAACCAACACAATATTGGGCAACATTGGGCAATGTTGGGCAAAGTCAGGCAAAGTCGAGCAAAGTCGGGTAAACACGCTCACACCTGCTTTACTGTTCCTTAACCAGTCAGGTCTGCCCAGCAGGAAAATAAAAAGCAGTGACAGAGCTCGAACTCAGGATACTGTGCACTATAGTCACAGTACTGAACCACTAAGCCATGACAGCATTTCACTGGCACAGACACAACTTAAGTCACTCACACATACCAGTTGGGGGGGGGTCACATACCTAACAGTCACAGCCAGCAGGACAATTGTAGACAAATGCAAATACAAACAAATGCTGTATCACGCCCTCTGAAGAGGCATATGAGTAACCTCCCCCCAGGCCTATGCAGACAGATAGCAGGCCAGGCAGTGTGATGTGGGTTGGGTAGGCTATAAAGTCACAAACTAATATGCATGTAATTGGAAGCTAAGGTCTGTAGTACAGTGGTATGCCTCAAGCAAGTACGATAGGCAACAGTACAGACTGAAAAGGAGTACTTGACATAGCAGTGCAGGCCTAGCAAATGTGTCAGGTGTATCCCTCATCCTATGTACACCCACAGTAATAATCAGGTGTGCCTCCCCTCAGGTAGAAATGTACAAATAATAGCTGTCCCCCTGTATATAGAAATGTTGATATGTCTATGCAAATTGACTCATGGAAGCCCTGCAGGCACAGCGTGCTTCCTGTCGATGTACAATACAAAGTGAGCCCTGCAGTAAAAACCAACTTGATTTTTCAAACACATATAGTATATATGCCCATAGTGGGCATGCTCACGCACTTAAACAAATTTAGCAAATTTCAGTCAGCAACATACTGAAAGGTCATACTGGGCATGCTCACACACTTAAACAAATGAAGCAAATGTCAGTCAACAACATACTGAAAGGTCATACTGGGCATGCTCACACAATTAGGCCATGTCTGAGTACAGCCGTGGGCCACACATATCTGGCAGTTGCAGTTCTTACTCCAGACACTTGTCACTATTCACCAATCCTGCCTTGTTCACACAGTGATATGAAAACAGACACATATAATATATTGGACCCCTGTCATAATCAAACTATGTACTACAAGTACTTAAGTTGTTCAAAGAAAGTGAAAATGCAAAGAAGATCAATAAATCTCCGATCAGTATCATCAAGAAACAATGGGCACTCCTAACATTATCCAAGCCATGTTCTGGCAAAAATATTGCCAAAGAGTCCATAGAGAACCATGAAGCTTTCTTTCGCGATGTCATAAATATCAATGTAAACTCATATATGTTCTGAATCAGTGCAAAGTGTAAATGAATACATGTACATGACTGACATTGCCAACATCTTGCCAGACAGGTTCATACATATTTACCCCCCTCACACTAACAGAAGGGCCCATTACCATACCTGGAGATTGCGAAAACCCAGAAATCACATATACAATGGTCAAACAGCTCTATCCGAACCTAAAAACACGGCGTCTATGGGATGACATGGTTTCCCTGGCTGTGTCATATGTGAACTCCAAAACAAACAGACCCTGCACCTGAACAGTCTGTTGAGAGTCACCCTCTGTGCAGGATATGAAACTGTTGAATGGGTTACAGCAATGTTTGGCACACTCCACAAGTGTTGGTGCACAACAGACCATGGGAACTAAAGTCATATGAGCCTAATAAGCCTGATCTGCAAGGCCATGGAGTCCATCATTATGGAACTCATAAACAGAGCTATTGGGAGCCTACAAATACCCAACTCTACCCATTTTGGTTTGGTCAGGGGCAGATCATGGTTCCTAAACCTGCTAGACAGTTTTCAAGGCAGTCACCCAGGACATACATCAGTGAAATGAGCTCCACACGGCCTACATAGACCTTGAAATGACCTTTTCCAACATCCCACACACATGTTGTATCCACAAAATCAACAACCTGTGCATAAACAAGTATGTCATCTGATGGATTGCCAACTGGGGCACAGATAGATCCCACAAGGTAAGAATTGTGGTCTCCTGTTCAAGCTGGTAACAACTGCTGTCCCCCATGGCTCAGTCCTGGGACCCCTCCTGTCTGGTGTATACTTTTCAGAAATACAGTCAAACACACGAGGGCTATGTTTAGCAAAGTTTGTGAATGACTGCAAAAAGGTTGTCATAATCGATGTTTGGGACAACAGAGACATCCTTAAAAAGGGTCTCAGTCAGACAGATGTAGTGTCAAAATTATGGCCTTGAGCTACAGTCATACAAATACCACATAGGTGCCAACACCCTAAATATGGAGGTAATAATAAGGGATCAATGGACACATGTGGATAGTCATCTCTACTTCCAGAAACACATTCACAAAGTGGTTAGAAAATCATGCTATGTGTTCCCACAAATTGCCAAGGTCTTTGCATGTAGGTCAAAGGAGGTTCCCTCTACTCATCAGTCATCAGACCCATCAGAGAGTATCACGGCACACTTGCGATGAATCTGACTAGGCACCTTCAGCAGATGGAAAGACCACTGAAGTACTTCAACAACAGGATTACTGGTCTCAGACTGTTGCACCATGCAACAAGACTAAATTTAACTCAATATGTACTCTGTTGCATACTGTCTACTCAGACGATCTCTGCCCAACAGACAGGTCCATGTCCAATGCAGAACTGATGTACATGCGCTATCTGAAGTAAACCCAAGCTCACTGTGCCACATGCTCTAGGGATATCATCATCACAACAATAAATAGAACATGTTGGAGGGATATATTACTAACTCACAGACTTCCCTTGCTTTGAAACAGGCTCCCAACCTACATTAAGCTGAGTCCCTAACTGACACTCTTTCAAAGGAGCCTTGATGAGTGTATGTGAAACTGAACTGTCACACCATGGATCACTTCATCAGCTCTACTACACAGAGGCCTAGGGAACTAACCCCATGTGTGGTGATAGCTGCACACTCTGACCATACTAACGTATGCCTTCTGGCAGATAGCCTATTACCTACCTATATATATATATATATATATATATATATATATATATATATATATATATATATATAGGGAACACAGTATAATAAGGCAAAGATGGAAGGGCAGAGATGTGTGTAAGAGGGTGACCATGACATGGAGCCATCCAGGACTGTCCCACCCAGCACACATCCCAATGGCACAAAAGACATGAAGTGCACATCTCACCCACTGTACATAACAGCCACCAGTGTCTGTAAGCATTACAGTGTATGTGGTCCATGTGCCTGCTGTACAACATGACTGTACAATGAAGTACACATCTACTATCTGTAGACATGTAACTGTCACATAGGTTCATAGGTACATAGTAGACTATCTTCACAAAGGCATATATTAACCTAGGCAAGTTGTGCAGCTTTCACCACCCCATTGGGTAGTCTCCCAAGCCCTAGTTCTAATAGTTAGTACCCTAAGCCCCTTTCTAGTGGGGCTGCTGATGTGATGCCTGGTGTGAATTGTCTGTTTTCACATCCACTCATCAAGGTTCCTAGTGAAGAGTGTCAGCGAGGGGCTCTGTCTGATGTACATTGGGACTCTGTTCCACAGTAAGGCAAGTGTCTGAGATGGTACTCTATCCCACCAGCATGTTGTATTCATTGTTGTGATGAGGTTCATATCCCTGGAGTGTGTAGTGTGACTCAATTTTGCTATCCGTAGATGGAGCATTTTCAACAGTTATGTGTTGGACATGGCTCTGTATGTTAGGCAGAGTGTGCCTCTGAGTAGGTGGTACGCAACAGAGAACAGATTTAGTTTTACCAGTTGTGTTGCATAACACAACTGACTGAAGCCAGTAATCCTCTTGGTGAGGTACCTCTGTGGTCTCTACAGCTGCTGGATATGCTTAGTTGAGTACATCCAAAATGGTGCATTGTACTCGATGATGGGTCTGATGACTTAAGAGTAGAGGGCCACCACTACCTCTTTTGATCCTGATGCAAACCCTTTGTTGATTAGGTGGGCCACATAGGATTTCCCAATCACTTTGGCAACATGGTTGTCAAAGGAAAGATGACTATCTACTTGTGTCCCCAGATCCCATGTTACCTTGTCAGTTTTAAGGGGGTAACACCTGTGTAGTAGTTTGTGGGTACTTTGTTTTCACCAAAGGGGATTACTATACATTCTTCCACATTGAGCTTAAGGCCATGATTCTGACACCACACATCTGTCTCATAGAGTCCCTTCTGGAGAATATTTGTGTCATCCGGGGAATCTATTATGGCAAACACTTTACAGTTCCCAGCAAACTTAGTCAACCACAACCCTCCTGTGTTGGCATGCACTTTTGAGAAGTCTTATACCAAACAGGAGGGACCCCAGGACTGAACCCTGGGGGACACCAGTTGTTACTGATGTAGAGTCTGACATGTAGCCAGCAACTCTTAATTTGTGCGATCTATCTGTGAGCCAGTTTGCAATCCATCTTGTGATGTAGGGATTCATGCCCAGGTTGTTGAGTTCATCTATGATACCTGATTGGGGAATGGTGTCAAAGGCCTTAGAGAGGTATAGGTAGGCTGTGTGGAGCTCATTTCAATCATCTGTAGCCTGGATAACTGTCTCAAAGAAATCCACCCAGTTCAGGAGGCGTGATCTGCATTTGACAAAGCCAGACTGGGTGTGCTCAACTATGTGAAGGTTCCCAATGTCTTTATTGTTGACTTCCATTATGATTGGCTCCATTGCCTTGCAGATCAGACTCGTCAGGTTCATAGAGCGTGAATGCCAAGGGTCTTTTGTGACCCACCCCTATGGAGTGGGAAGAACATTGCTGTGCAACATTCTATGGGTACATATCCTGTAGAGAGCATGTAGAGAGAGGTGTAGGTATCCTTGATGAATATGGATACATCCCCACCCTATGTGCTATGATCCAGGTTTTGATGCTGGAAGGTATGGAATGAGGAGTATCCTGGTAGTGCTGGTGTGCTCTATGGAGCATTGAACTAGGTTTCTGTTACTGCACAGATATCAATATTCTCCATAGTGAGAAGTGCCTCGAGTGTGTGCATCTGGAGGCTGAAACTTCTGGCAATGAGTAGCATTTAGCTCACTATGTGGTTATTTGTGTTGGTTACAGGGTTTGGTTTGTCCTGAGTGACCAGTGTTCCACACATGAGGTCAACACCTCATTGGTCTGATCTGACCATAAGCTAATTACCCTACATATCCACATTCTGACCCCTCCCCCCATTAAGGAAACCATGTTAAAAATATTTCCAAAGACAACTTCATGATTCTTAAGACAGAAGTGGTAAACTTCAGAACACCCATGCAGATGGACAATACAGTTACGATTATTGAATCCTACACAATTTCCCTTTATAAGCACTTACATAAGTGCATGTATCGTGCTATCCCCAACAGAACCAAGACGCTGTCCTCCAAGAAAAGGAAGCCAATCTGGTGGTCCCCTGCCATAAACAAACTGCACAACAGAAGGAAGAAACTATTGCAAATGAGGGTAAAACCCATGAGTGGAGGAGCTCCCTGGCCAGCCTCAGTAAGAAGCTGCAAACCCTAATAAAATCCTCCAAAGCTAGTTACAAAACCAAAATCACCACTGATTCTAAAGACAACCACAAAGCATTCTATAGCTATGTCAAGAATCACAATGGCAACACTCACATCTGCTCTGAGTTACAGCACAATGGCAATAAATAAACAGAACCAACTGATATTGCCAACATCCTGGCAGATAGGATCAGTGCTAACTTTACCCCCCTCTCACCCATGAAATAGCCCATCTCTATACCGGAAGAATGCAAAGTTGCTGTCATCATGGCTGCACAGGTAAAAAACACTCTCCAAAGCCAGGAACACAGCATCCATGGGACCAGATAACATCCCAGGCTGCGTTCTACATGAACTACAGAACAAACTGGCACCACACGTAAGTACCATGTTCAATCATAGCCTCATCTCAGGCTTTGTGCCTGCTGAATGGTGCACTGTGACGGTTATCCCACTACACAAGGGGGGAGCCAAACCGAAATACAAAAGGAATGGGTGTATCCATTTTCATAAAGGATACCCACACCTCCAGGTTATTGGCACAGCACGAGGCCTCAGAGACCATCCAAGTGCAACTAACAGTGGGCAAAGCTGCTTATCAGATTGTAGCCTGCTACAGATCACCTACCTTGTTTCAGGACCCTCACTCAGCATTCCTGAGAACACTGGAAAATATTAAGGTCCTACCAAACACCATGATATTAGGAGATTTCAACTACCCAAACATTGACTGGGAGAATTACTCAAGTACAAACTCCTTTGCCCAATGCTTCCTAGAGTTTATAAACTCGAACGCCCTGGAACAGCTGGTCACCACACCCACTAGAGGTGACAACATACTGGACCTGATCATCCCCAACATGGGGGATCAGTGTTCCACACCAGAGGAAAACCCATCGCTGGTAAGTTCAGATCATAAAGTAATCACACTGGACAGCCATATCCCGACCCCACCCCCAGTCAAGGAAACCACTGTGAAAAACTTTTCAAAAGCAAACTTCACACATCAAGACTGAAGTGGAAAGTTTTAAAGCCCTCTTGCTAGAGGATAATGCTATCTAATCCACAGAATCCTTTACAAGTGCATTATATGAGCATCTACAGGGATGCATGGATCAAGCCATCCCGAGTAAAACCAAGATACACTCCTCCAAAAAGAGGAAACCAGTCTGGTGGTCCTTGACCATAAATAAGCTATACAACAGAAGGAGGAAACTATTACATGGTAGAGTAAAATTCCAAAAAGGAAAGGCATCACTGATCATTATTAGCAAGAAACTACGATTGCTCATAAAATCATCCAAGGCCAGTTTCTAAAGAAAAATTGCCAAGGAATCTAAAGATAACCACAAAGCTTTCTTTAGATATATCAAACATTTAGGTGGCAACTCTCAGATATGCTTTGAGCTACTGCAAAATGGCAAAACATACACTGAACCAACTGACATTGCCAACATCCTGGTGGACAAGTTTAGTGCAAACTTCACACCCCCCTCACCCCCAAAAGGGCCTGTGTCCATCCCAGAAGAATGCAGAGCCCCAGACATCACGGACATGCAGGTAAAAACAGCCCTCTCCAATGTTAAGAACACAGCATCAATGGGACCGGATGGTGTCCCAGGCTGCATTTTACACGAGCTCCAAAAGGAACTAAACTCTCACCTAAATTCACTGTTCAGACTCAGCCTTACCACAGGCTATAAACCCAAAAAATGGCATACAGCAACAGTCATCCCATTCCACAAAGGTGTTGCCACAACAGAACCTGGGAACTATCACCCTATAAGCCTGACCAGCCTGGTCTGCAAAGCTATGGAGCGAATTATCATGGAACTCATAAACAGAGACATTGTGAACCTCCTTCGGCTTTGTTAAAGTCAGATCCTACCTCCTAAACCTAGTTGACTTCTTTAAAACAGTTACCAAGGCCCTAGATGAAGGGAAGGTAGTCCACACAGCCTACCTGGACCTCACTAAGGCATTCAACACCATTCCCCCACTCTGGCATCATAGACAAGCTTACCAGCTTGAACATTAACCCCTATATCAGGAGATGGGTGGCCAACTGGATCACAGATAGAACACACATGGTCAGAGTTGCTGGTGCCTATCTGACTCTAAACCAGTCACAAGTGGCATCACACAGGTCTCGGTCCTGGGACACCTCGTGTTCAATATATACTTCTCTGAGGTACAGAAAAGCACGGGAGGACTATGGCTGACCAAGTTCACAGCTGACTGCAGACTGGGGGCCAGAACTGACTCTCTGGCTGACACAGACATCCTCCAGATGAGTCTTACAGAGACAGATACCTGGTGTCAAAACCATGGCCTCAAGCTGAATGTCAAAAAATGCATAGTCATTCCCTTTGGAAAAAACAACGTGCCCACGAATTACCACAGAGGTGGTAATCCACTAGGTATGGAAAATGTAATTAGGGACCTGGGGACCCAGGTAGATAGCAACCTCTCCTTTGATAATCACATTGCCAAAGTGGTTAGATATTCCTTCTATGTAGCCCACCTAATCATGAAAGGGTTCACCTCTAGATCAAGAGAGGTAATTGTGCCCCTCTACTCATCACTCATTAGGCCCATAATGGAGTACAATGCCCCATTTGGTATGTACCTTAATTGGCACATGCAACAGCTGGTAAGACCACAGAAGTACCTCACCAAGAGGATCACGGGCCTCAAAGAGATGCCCTATGCAGCTCGACTAAAGAAACTCCAGCACTACTTGGTTGCTTACTGCCTGCTCAGAGGTGAACTATGCCTGATGTATAAGGCCATGTCCAACCCAGAATTAATGGACATGCTCCACCTCCAGAAAAACAAATCTCTTAGAGCCACACACACAGTGAATTAAACCTCAGCAAAGCAATAAACAGAACATGTTGGAGGGATAGATTCCTGTCCCAGAGACTTCCCTCACTCTGGAATAGAATCCCAGTTGATGTTAGGCAGAGCCCCTTGCAGACTCTCTTCAAGAGGAATCTTGATGAGTGGATGGGAAATTGTAAATTTACCCCTGGGATCACTTCAGTGGCCCTGCTAGACAGAGGCCCAGGAAACTAATTTAAAAGGGAGGCGAAAGCGAACACATTCTGGTTAGGCTTATAAATGCCCTTGGGCAGATAGCCTAGTACCTACCTATGAACCTACACACTCTAGGGACCTAAACCTTGTCACCACAATAAACAGAACATGCCGGAGGGATAGATTCTGGTCCCAGAGAATTCACATATTCCAGAATAAACTACCTATCTATATCAAACAAAGCTCCTCATTAGCACTCTTCAAGAAAAATCTTGATGATTGGATGGGAAATAGGAAATTCACCCTGGGGATCACTTCTGTGTCTCTGCTTGACAGTGGCACAGGAAAATAAATTTCTTGGGTGGCAAAAGCCATGGTGCCTTTTTGGCTGGGCTTGTATAGGTCCCAGGGCCGATAGCCTAGTACCTACCTATGAACCTATGAACCTTTGAGCCTTGCCTAAAAAAGGTAATATGGGGATAGCAAGAGCCTTGGCCAGTATTCAGAAATATAGGGGTGACAGGATGCAAACCATCTGTAGTGAAGCAACAAGGCTTGTCTATCATGTCATCACAGGCAGACAGAGACTGGATCCCCTTTGAATGACACCAGAAGCTCAGCCAATTGTTGAAGTTTATCATCTTTCTGTTATATTGCAGTATCATGTAGGTGAAGGTAAGATGCTACTCAAGGTTTGACCCTATGTGTGCCAGCATGTGGTGCATCAACCCATATATGATATGGTCATGGCCTATGCATACACTACACTCACAATACACCTAGTATGATAAGCCTGCTGAGGTTAGCAAATGTGAAAAAAACCTTTGTGCAGACTGTCAGCAAGTAATGTCTGTATTGCTCCCTGTAACTCCATATTGCTTGCTGAAGTGTAAAGATGTACTTAGTTTGGATTAAGAACACCACACTTGCCAACTGTGTGTGTGTGTGTGTGTGTGTGTGTGTGTGTGTGTGTGTGTGTGTGTGTGTGTGTGTGTGTGTGTGTGTGTGTGTCTCCCTGGGGAGAGAGCAACCTTTATGGAGACTACTCACACCCCTTAAAAGTGGTATACTCATCTTTGTCAAGTCTCATGATGTCACCATCCTACAAATATACCTGTGGAAAGGTAAAATCCCAGTAATGTGTGTAGCGTGTCGTGTAAATGTGTACTGCTGTAGTATTGTAATGTAGTTAGGTAGGGGTTTGAATCCTACACTTGCCTACTGTGTGTGTTTCCCTGAGAAAGAGCAACCTTTTTGGAGACTACTCACACCCCTTAAAAGTGGTATACTCATCTTTGCCAAGTCTGATGATGTCACCATCCTACAAATATACCTGTGGAAAGGTGAAATGCTAGTAATGTGTATAGCACCTCATGTAATGGCATACTGCTGTAGTATCATAATGTAGTTAGGAAAGAGTTTGAATCTTGCACTTGTTGACTGTGTGTGTGTGTTCCAGGTGTGTGACACCGTTGGCCACTGTGGAGTGGGCTTTGATTTTTCTGGTGTATGACATATCACAATGACAACTGTATGTGCATTACACATGTAAGGTAGCTGTGGGGAAAATCCATATACATACATGTGACCTCAAGTATTTCATAGGTGGGTACTCTGCTTTCTCCATGAATGCATCTGTTATCTTTGCCAGAGCATGCTGGCACTTTCCAGACCTTAGGTCACTCCTGTATGCTTGTGACAAGCTTAGCCACTGCAGTGATCCCTGGGCTACATCTTCCGTTTCACATCCACTCATCACGGTTTCTGTTGAAGAGTGTGAGTGAGGGTTTATGCTTGAGGTATATTTGAAACCTGTTCCAAAGCAAGCAGACTCTGGCAAAGATGACTAATCATTATAGGTGTGCAACAACCTCTTTGGATCTGCATGCAAACCCTTTATTGCTTATGTGCTCCACAGAGGGATTTCCAAAACCCTTTGGTAATGTGATTATCAAAGGAGAGATGACTTAACACATGGCTCTATGTATACATTAGTACCTGTTCCACATTTTGGGGGCTACTACCTATGTGGTACTCTGGGGATACTTTGTTTTCTAAAAGTGGATAACTATGCTTTCTTTGGCTTATAGCTTTATAGCTTGAGTTTGACACCAGGTATCTGTCTGTATGATACCCTTTTGGAGGATGTGTGTGTCATCTGGAGAATAAAGTATAGCCCACAGTATGCATTGTCATCAGATGTGGGCAGACATATCCCTACTGTGTTTGCTTGTACCTAAGAAAGCTATATGCCAAACAGGAGTGGTCCCAGGACTGAGTGCAGGTGAATACCACTTGTTACTGGCATAGAATAGTACATGGAGGCTGCAAATGTTACTGTGTGTCCTACATTTGTGCATCAGTTATCAAGCCATCATCTAACAATTGTTTATGGTCAGTCTGTTGAGGGTATGTATAATACCCATATGTGGGATGGGTATGAATTGCTGGTGAGCTATAGCTTGGCTGTGTTGACCTCCCCTCCCTCACCTATAGCCTTGTTTTTCTGGCTTGAAGTCTACTAGGTGTAGAATCCATGATCTGGCCTTTAGAGAACCTAAGTGGGTATGGTGCAGTGTTTGCAGGTTCATAATGTCTCTGGTAATGAGTTCCACAATGCTGTGCTCCATAGCCTTCCAGATAATATTGGTCTGGCTTATAGGGTGAGAGTTTCCAGGACCTGTTGTAGTTCTACCCTTAATCAATTTATGTTAACATTTGTACTGGGTGTGATGAGGGTGGACAGGTTTAAGAATAAGTATATTAGAGGGTCAGGCCAGGTTTGAGGGGTAGTAGACCATGTCAGATAGGCAGGATTAAGTTGGTTTGTACATTTGCTGAGGAGGGATGCAGAGTATATTGTGAAATAGATGCTAAGGATGAAGCTGTCAGGTAACAGGAAAAGAGGAATGCCTAAGACAAGGTTTATGGCTGTGGTGAGAGAGGACATGCAGGTGGATGGTGTGATAGCACAAGATGCAGAGGCCAGGAATAAATGATGTATTGTGGTGACTCCTAATGGGAGCATCCAAAAGGAGAAGAAGAAGAAGATGTAGCTCAACCCTTGTGGACTGTGAACACCATTACCGTGTGTCATTCCACAAGTATGTAACTTGTATAGAGGCTGCATCTGGACAGAGCGTTTAGGTGAGTGGTGACTTCATATGTCAGCTTGTGCATGACACAGCCAGGGACACTGTCCAGTACCATTGCCACTGTGGTGTGTACTTTGTTAAAGAGATGTTTTAGTTAGAGTGTCTGTGAATCATCAGGTTTTACTTTCTTCAGGTCTGGAAATGTGGCCCTTGTGTAATGACAGGGTGGTGAAATCCACATGCAAACCGTCTGATAAGGAATTGGTAATGTCAGTCAGATAAGTGTACTTTGTGACCATTTACATTAACTGTGACCCGATCTGAGATTTCCCCTGTAGATTATGAACAACACTGAAGAAAGCTTTAGTGTTGTCTTTGGAATCCTTGCCATTTTGTATTTTGAAGCTTGCCTTGTATGTTTATTGAGGGATTGTATTTTCCCAATGATACTGACCAGAGAGGTTATCCCTTCTTGGTATGTAACTCTTTTTTGGTACAACTTCACAGCTTCTATTATATATTTATTTTATGGCAGGGGTCCATGAAACTAATGCACTTTTACTGTATAAGTGAGAATTTCTTGTGTTTGTGATAGCACGGTCCATGCAACCCTGCAGGTGAACAGGGTGCATTAATAAAGGATTATGCAGATGAGACAGTGTTAACCTTAGTAATGCAAACCAATGACAGATAGTAACAACAGCATCACCCACAGCACAGTGTTAACGACTGTCATACACACACATGTATACTCATGTTCCAAAATGTGTGTAGTACAATGCATACTGGCCACCAATAGAAAGTATGGAGTGTTAACACTGGCCAGTACAGGGCATGTCACCCTGCCCATGTGTCCAATATGCATGTACATGCAGACAGTGCACCTACACCATGTTCACAAATGTACACCAGCAGACCTGTGCTGCACATACCCCACACTTACTGTCCACTGTATAACACATGCTGACACAACTACACACATCAGCCAGGTGGCACATGGGCAAACAAAACACAATTGGAATAAACACTGGTGGAAACAATACAACATTGCTAATTACAGCTTTAATGCATCATGCCTGCTCAGCTACACCTTCAAGGATATCATTACACTTTAATGCTGACAACATGCTACACATTCAACCATTGCTATACTTTATTAAAGTCACCCTGTGCATCAGCACCATGTTAGCATGTTCCTGCATCAATGTTACAGATGACAGGAGGTGGCACAGGTTTCATCATATGCACAGGGTGTGTTGTTGGTTTGCCAGGTGCCTACACTGAGCCATGCAATTGACATGTGTGTGAGTGTTGTGTGTGAGGGCCATGAGTACTGTTATGGGCTAATGTTGATGTAATGTGTGTGGGTATGTGTTTGCCCTAGGTTTTTGGTTTATGTGTGTGTGTCTGCATGCAGACAGTTCCACCATGTGGCTTCCATATATGGGGATTTGTGAGACAGCTACAGACTGTACCTGGCAGGCTTTACAGATCACAGTCTCTGGCCATGGATATGGAACCTGTGCCTGGCAGGGGTGTAGATACTATTCCAGACTGGGTACTATCCGAAGAGGTTGACATATGTCCACTGGATCCAGGTCTCTGCTGGGACTGGCCAGAGCCACGTGCATGTGATATTCTAGAATGGTCTATGGACAGCCCCCCCAACATCGGTGGGACTGGTACTGGTACTACAGGAGCGGCTGTGACTTGCTGGATGTTCACGGTGACCTCCAGCTGTTGATGTTGCTGGCATACGTCCACACTGACATCTCAACTGTTCCGCACTGTCCTGACACATGGACATGACATTGTGGGGGACATCCAATGTCTCACTCCAATGTCTATCAATGACCTTAGTGTAATTACGTATAGCACCTGCTAGGTCATGGATACTTTCATTTACAGAGGTGTTATGAGCCCTCTGTGCCCTTAGAACCTGCCTGGTGTACTGCTCCATTCGTGTCTGTGCCTCCATAACAGCCTGGAACATGCATGTAGTAGAAAGAGGTGTGGCACGTCTGCTAGGAGCATGATGACCAGCAGTGCTCTGATGAAAACTCCTGGGCATCTGCCTATGTGGTACCATTCCAGACATCTGGCTATGGCTGCTGTGTCCTGATACATGTGCCATAGATACCACACTGTCCTGGCCAGTGCCAACAGTACACTGTCCCTCAGCTAAGGGCAATTGTGATGATGGATGTACAGGCAGTATGACTGTGTGCATGGATGGGGTGGAGACTTGTGTACTGTCAGTTGGTGGCCCAACAACAGACCCTGACAAACCTGCCTGTGCCTCAACACACATATCCTCATGATCACTGTCTGTCTCAGTGACATCAGGTTCTCTGCTGTACTGAACCAGCCCCACCTCAGCACCTGTGAGAGGAAAACAGGAATCACACTTTAAGACCTGAACATGATGTCAGACCACATGCGCACATGCACACATGCGCATATGCACACATGCATACATGCACACTTGAGCACATGCACACATGCACTCATGCACGCATGCACTCATGCACACATGCACACATGTGCACATGTGCACATGCACACATGCACACACACAAATATACACTCCTCCCTAAAGCAGACACACACAACACCAGCAATTTCAGAACATACACAATAGCAGGTGATGGTGGGGTACAGTATCACAAGCAAAATAGTCATATCACACATGTCAGCATGCAGGACATGTGTTGCTCAATAGCATGCAGTGCAAGTGAAGACAGTCCTTGTTACTAACATTATACATGGCTTTGATGCATGTGTTTTGTTATTAGGTGATGTGCCTCCCCCTGGAACACAATGCATGCATGGACACAACATTGCTGCGCAGGTATTCAAAACTCTGTAATGTACTCTGCACTATAATAAACAGGTGTACATACCATGGCTGGATGTGTATCTGTGTGTCAGATAGATATCCAATGCTGATTACAGCCTCTGTGTCTTTAGCAAATAATTGTAGACACATTTTTAGCACATGCATGATGAGTATTCACACAACATCATCAGTGGTGCATGGATAATTGATGGAAAACCATTCAGCCACATACCCAATGTGCAGTACTTATGGTGAGCGTAGATTGTATTGTGGTCATGCCAGTGTGCATATTTAAACACTACACATACCCAATGTGTGTCATATGACCTAGCCACTCAATAGCATCACAAGACATATATGTGTCAGTTGTGCAAATGGTGATTGGTACGCATATTGTTTAGAGGTGCATATGTGTGCACACACGCAACATTAAGGTGTATAGCAAGGTGTATAGCAATGAAAGCTATGTGTAGTACTGTGGTTACAATAACTGGATGGGGTATAGTACCATAGGCCATCATCATGAAGCATCATGTGGTCACTCAAGGCTACAAATGTTTCCCAAACCAGCACTACTCATGCTGTACCAGAACTGGACTACCTTGGCTACATTCACCATTTCACAACCAGTTGTTACATGAGTTTGTAAGGAGGCCAATAAGGAGCATTCCCTGACATGAATGTGTAGTGTGTTGCAGAGTGTTTAAATGCCACATGATAGGCCTCTACCCCTCAGGTATATTATGTGTAATGTGTGGATGAGATTTTGGATACTGGAGTGTGTATTTATAGAGGGTTTGGGAATCCTTTATGTGTAGCATGTTAAAATGCTCTGTGTATGACATAGATGTGTATGTTATGTGCATGTTGAGTATCAACTGTGCCTATCCAATGGTCACTACAGTCTAGCTACATTTGATTGAGATGGTCTGGGTATTGCATGTGTTTGGCAGCTAATCACATTAGTGAGATGTGCGTGGTCTTACAGCAAACATGCACAGCATGCATTATGGGTAGGTGTGTTACAAGTGTACATGGCCTACACCTTAACTATGACATGCACTTTTTATTTACAATAATAAATGTAGAACATAATCACCAGCATCTGTCCGCTGCCTTGATGTCACCCCAGAGGGACCTACATAGAGTTGAAGCAGTTTGTCAGTGGCCACAACTGTGGCATTGCTACTGTGTGTTTGCAATCTTACAGTACAACAACAGTTTGCATTCACATGGCTACAGATTATGTTCCAAATGATCAGTATTGCACAACAGCAGGCTCCACATCTATATATATATATAAAACACTTCATGTTCATATGCATCTCCCATTCTGAATAATCTCAACAAAACTGAACTAAGCAAAATGGAAGGCTGCTATAACAGAATTGCCCGCTTTGCTGCAAATTGCTCATATAGAACTCATCACTGTACTGTTTTCAGACAGCTCCACTGGCTTGAACTGCCCAACCTCCTAACCTACAATCAGCTCTGCCTCTGTCATTCTATCTATTACCTCCCCAATAAGTGTCCTGCCCTCAAAGCCCTAGTACAACATCACTCAGCCAAAAGGCCTCTTAGATCATCAAGCAAACTATTAGTAGAAGTCACCAACAGCTACAATAGCTTTGGAGATGTGCTATATAGTAGATCAGACGCTAAAAAATTGAACTCTGTCCCTACTAGCATTCAAAACACATCATCCAAATCCTCTTTTAAAGACCTCATAAGGCAAAATCTCAAGCAAAGTTGGCAGTGCCATGATTGCTCCCTAGGCTAGTGAAAGTGGATAACGTATACATACTAAATCTAGAGTACTCGATAATAGTTTTTAATCTTCCTCACAAACACTGGCCTATCTACAATGTATGTACTGTACCTGTGTACTATGTATGTATTCTACCTATGTTCCAAATTTCAGCTGTACACCACAAATCTATTAATTACTTTTATTTTTAAATTAATATTTTTTTTGTTTGTTCTCTCCACTGTAACTGTTGATGTGCCGCATACCACTGTAAAAACATGTCTCTTGTAATATGTGTGTATACGGATCATGTCTAAGTAACTAAATGTGTCTGTAATTTTTCTTTGTGGAGCTTTTCTCCCCAGTCCTCTGCTGAAAAAGGGCCTTTTCGGCTCAGTCAGACAACCCCTGTTAACAAATGTAAAATAAAATAAAATAAATAAATAAATAAATATTAATATTAACAATTACTTTTTCTTATTTTGTATACATATTTAATCATAAATTATAAATTATTTATGCAGTTTATTTTAATTACTCAAACTACTGTCAATGAGTCACGTAATAGTATCAGCTGATATTAGGCAAGTGGATTATTTTTTAACTATTTAGTTTCTGATGAAGTCCTACAATTTGTAAGGACAAAAGCGGTTACACTTATTCTAATAATGATTTTGTATTGGAGACATATCCACTGTGTGTTTGCTTCAAACACACACACACACACACACACACACACACACACACACACACACACACACACACATATATGTGTGTGTGTGTGTGTGTGTGTGTGTGTGTGTTTGTGTACTTGAAATAAACAACAGTGCTTTTCACTGACACATGTATCATCAAAATAAGCATATCAAGTCATGACCCTGTAATACTACTGATTGGGCTTTACAATTAGTCCAGCAGGGTGGGGGCAACTTCAATAATTTTCTACTCCTTTTCTTTGCTGTACTGCCAGAATGGGATTTACCATGCTTCCTGTAAGGGGGGGCCTCAGAATTGTCCCTTTTATTTTTAATGGTAAAACAAAATGTTAGTTTAAAGAACAGACATTTCAGGTTAAAGTTAGCATTATACAGAGATCATGATCTTATGAAACATTAAAGTCAGTTGTGAATACTATAAGGATAAGGACACAACTTCATAAGTTGGCTTGAACTTGAACATCTTAATAAGAATGAATTGATAGCATTAAGAAAATGATGTTGAAATGTATTTTACAATAATGTATCAGGATTACTTGGCCCATATAGTCTGCCATTTCTCAGTCTGTTGGGTAGGTGAAAGATTTTGCTTAATTAACAGTTTGCATTTTCTGGTCCAATATAGAAACATCATCATGTTTCTCTCAAGCATAATTAAATTTCCTTATGACTTTTGTGATGCTATCTCCTTTAAAGGAAGGCTGGCCCATTTTGTCTTTCATGCCCTTCTGTGAAAAAAAAGCATATTATTCTATTTTCCCTTATCCAGCCACAACAGTCTTTAAATTGTGTTCATGTTTATCATACACCTGTCTTGATAATTTATGGATTAACTATAAACAGAGAAAATGTTACAAGTTTTGATAGTTAATACATAGGTATTAAGAGACAAGAGATCAGAGAAACTCCTGTGGATTAGGAACTTTCCTTCATATCCTTCATTCAAATGAGACATTAAACAGATATCCAATCTGCCTGAGCTGCTGGTAGCTCAAGTAGATGCAAAATATCCCAGAGCACATACTGAAAGGAGTAGGGGTACTTTATTAACACTTACATTCATTTCATGCAATAAAAATATTTCAGTCAATTATTTCCACTCTCATTTCTTCAACATTCATACTTAAAATTATTTGCAAGTTATCACAAAAGAACTTAACTAAACAATTCTGTTTTTTATTTTTGTTTATATTAACATTCTGTCTCCCACAATTTCTCCTCCAACCATCTTATTTCTACCAATACATCACATTCTTCCTTTTTCTTGTTGTATGACACACTCTTGCATCTTTTCCCCACATCATCCACATTGTCAAAAACAATACTTTGTTCCAATCATCAGTATCACGTTTCCTTAAAATATCCTTCTTCTCATGAATCCAATCTATATTTAATTTTAAACTTTTCCCAAAACTTAGAGAATAATTTTTGCTGTTTCTTCTTTATTACAATTTTTACAATGTTCTTTCATTCATTATATTATATCTTATATACCCTTTTACCAGTAACTTGCTTAATCAAATCATTCACAAAAAAACTTTAGCTTCATTATTCCTTTTATTGATGTTCATATTATTTTAATTCCGTCCATGGGTATATCAGCATTTGTTTTATAAAATCCTATTACACAATCCTTTTCTTTTCTTTTTTATTTTCCTATTAATCTCACTTACTTTTAATTTCCATAATTTCATTTTATTCTCATATTCCTTTCCTTCCATCCTGTTCTTTTTTCTTTTCTTTTCCATGTTTTGCTTTTCAGATAACATCTTACCTATAATTTCCTTTGTCTTTGTTTTACCTTTTTCAATACCCAGAATCCACCACTGGGTTTTTAAAAATCAAACCACTTTCTTCTTGTTTTTATTATATGTATAATTTTATTATAAATTATCTCTCTATCTTCTCAGTGAGATCAGCCTTGACTTCGAAATGATGTTGAAAAATCTCCCAAAACTCTATTTTCCATTTGAGTGATATATATATATATATATATATATATATATATATATATATATATATATATATATATATATATATATATATATATATATATATACCCTAAATGTGCTGGATTTTTTTCTTTTACAGAAGTATTAAACATATTTTTAATACTAAAATTATAAATAAAAACAATTCTTGAAAATAATTTTTGTTCCAGTATCTCTCTGCATTGACTTTTAACGCTTTCATACACACCAAATACCACTCCAAAAAATGTTTTCCTTTCTTGTGAAATATATTCCATTTATTTTCCTATCTCACCAAATCACTTACACTTCATTTTTTTGACTGCAGACACACTTTTTTAGAAATTTTCAATCCTCATTACCAGTTTATTTATTCCCCCCTTGGTTTTTCATTAGAACTAAATCATCTGCATATATCATACATATTGATATTATAACACTTTCTTCCATATCCCATCTTGCCTCACTCATTTAATAGATATAAGTCTGTACTACTGCATTCATTACTAATACTCATACATGTCATCAGTCCTGTGGCTGATCCATTCTCAGCTTGTTTTATCACCTTCTCTATTTTTTCTATGGTTATATCATTTTCTAAAAATTTCTCTATCTTTCAGGTATTGTTTCACTTCCATCCTTATTTATCATCCCTTTCCTCTCTTTTATACTTTTTCTTTACACAACTATCTCCTTGTTTGGACTTCATGTGTCCTTTGCTGTGTAAGATAGCATCCATCCATCTTTACTTCCTATCTCATGTTAACTTATTTTCCTAAATCAGGGGAACCACTGCTTTCTCTTCTTTCAGAAAAGTTATTTGCCTATATAACATCAACTATAGTTTCCCTCTATTCTTTCCATACATTTGCTCTGTTTCCCTTATTTTGTCACTTTCTTGTTCTATCTCTTCCTCATAAGTCTGTACAATTTCTTCAGATTTCATCTTTTTTAATCTTCTTTACACTTTCATATAGATCTTTTATACTTCTACTTATATGTTACCCACCACTGTGTTCAGTTTTTATAAAAAAAGTTCATTGTTATATGATCGTTCCATAATATTTCTTTTGCTCTAATTATTCCTTTTTTCCTTTTTTTAAGCTCTACAGTTAATCTCTTTATTCCTTCCCATTCTTTATTTCTCTGCCTTCACATATTATGTCCTATACTGCTGTGTAATCTGAAAACTTTGCCATCAGTACTCCCCATGTTATTTCTTTTATGTCTTTAGAGTAAACTATATAATCAATTTTAGTCTTAAAAATTCCCCTTATATATGTCCATTCTCTGTTCTTTTCTAGTTTTAAATATCAACATTTAATTAAGTCCCTTAACATTTTAATATCTTGTGTTAATTTCCCTCAGGTGACAATTTATATATCCTGCTATCACTACATATTTACTAACGCATTTTGTTTTTAAATTTCTTCAAACAACTGTTTTGCTCTCTAGCATATCAATATAAGCATAAATCACTATTATGAGAGCTTGTCATTCTCATATCACAAATGACTGCTCTTCCTGATACTACTATTACTACATTGAGAGCTATTTTGTCATTTTTTTATAATTCCTTTTCTGGTACATTTCATTTCCTACCAGTTAAGCAATTTGCCCCCCCCCCCCACATACTGCATGTATTATTTTCATTTTTTTTAATCTTTGTTATATCTGTTATCTAGCAAGCATAAAATGGAACATCCATTTTTAATATTTAAACCATCTCAACACCCCCAAACCTCTTATATCATTTCTAATCCTAGTCATATTTAATAGTGAAATTCCTACATCATCCTTTTCTTTTTTTGTGTTTTACTTTTAGATCTTATTTTCATTTCCCTTCTAAGTCTCCCACAAATTGATTTTAATTTTTTTCTTCTGTCCCCATTTCTGCTTCTTCTTTTTAAGTTTATACATTTCAAATCCATTCTCTTCCTGCATATTAATATCCTCACTTTGAACTGTTATTTATTCCCTAACACTTCATTTCTTTAACCCTTCTTCAGTATCCTCTTCCTCATGGCACCATCTCTTTCAACATGCTCTGTAGAAATATGTTCTACTGTTTGTGCTACTCCTGAGTTTTCTTCTTTATCTACTCATTTCTTTTCTAATATGGAATAGTTAGACAAAAAGTATCCAAATTCCTTACTGGTTCTACAAAACACTTATTTATTTTTTTTTATGTAATTATTTTTGGTATATGCCCCCTCTCCTCACAGTGGCTGCACCTTCATTTGTTACAGTCTTGTACTAAATTATTTTTACCCCATAGAAATAACATGCTTTAGACTGGCCCAGTACCTAACAAATCCTTTATTGCCATTCACAATTATTGTATTTGAAATAGATTGGATTTCCATATCCTTGACATCCATTGTTACCCACACTTCCCACCCCAATCCAAATATTTCTTTCATCTCATATTTTTAACTTCATGTACTTTACTACAGAAAAAAAAAAGCTTCAAATCATGTTCATCCTTATATGAATTCCTAAACTGCACATTATTTTCATTTTTATTTATAGTTCCAAGCTCTGAAATAAATACTTTTTTCATAGTGTTTTTGTATTATTTCAATGTCAGTCATACATTATCCTGTAAATTAAAGCTTTAAAATGCCACTTCATAAACATTTTCAGCTCCCAAATAAATTAATTCTTTTATGTCTTTACTGTCAAACCCTAGTGGGAAAATAATGCTATCCATAATGTCATATATGTTCACACTGTCATTCCCCAGGATTTAATAGAATCTGTGTTGGCACAGTGTAGAACCTACACGGAATGTTACCATGTCCATGTACATTGTTCCCCTTGGCGGTGCGCCATGCATATTAATCAGGGTGTGTTGTAGAGGGAGAGCAGTGGAACATGGCTATTGAGTCAGTGTAGGGAGTGCAGTGCCAATTGTGTCTGCAGATGAGTAAGACACTCCGTGCACTGTCCAATTGCATTATGTCAATGTAGATTTTGAGTGTTTTTTTCTCTTTTTTTAAAAAACGCATGTTTGTGCAGCACATCACAGAGTGCAGCAATGCTGAGCAATGCCAAGACACCTGCCAGATATCTAAAATAGAAACTGGATGACATTATTTATTTAAATGTCATGTTTAAGCATAGCTGAGTGGATTTGCATGGCATGGCGCAATGGTCAGCAGTCCTTATAGGTAGCTCAGAGGTATATGAAAAGGTGTAGCAGAATTCCACATGTCCTCATAGCTATATGGGTAGAGCTCCAGCCTCATGAGCAGTAGGTGCAGAGTCTGAATACATGGAAAGGAAAATAAGCATTTTTTTAAATACAAGTGATACCAATTATTTTTAAATTCTGGCCTGTTGTGCTTTGTAAAGCTCTGCTAAGACCTGCTAAGCACTGCATAAACACAATAACGGCTGAAAATGTTTATTCTTTACTTGTCTCTTCTTGTCTGGTTCGTGCACTGCTAAACACTGCTAAGCATATGGATCTTCAAGTTTTCACAATGCTCATCTCACCTGCACTGGTTTGTGCACTGCTAAGTGATGCACCACATTTTTAAATGCTGCCCAGTGGCATGAAAGGGTGGGAAAGCAGGCTATGTTAACTCCAACAGACAGGAATACAGCACAATCCATTGGAGTTCTGTCTTTGAAGGATATTATGTCAGGCATTGGGGAGGGTTCACGCTTTCATGCAGCTTTGGGGAATTCTGGAGTTCAGGGTCATGGTTGGACTTCTAGTAAAAAACAATTAAGATCAGCTTCTGCAGGGAGGTTACCAGGGATCAAAGTGCAAGGTGGAGGCCTGGGACAGGCTGGCAAGGGAACTCACCAGTGCAAATGGTATCCACTGCACAGATGAGCAGTGTCATCATCACCATAATGACCTGAACAGACAAAAGTGGGAACTCTTGGATACCTGGGTCCAAACATTTCAGGCAGGGGATGCCCCACAAGTATGTAAGAACATTTACCTCTGTTTCACCAATATCAAATTTGAATGTCTGCTAAACTGGTATGCATAATGGTGTGCTTCTTTCCCAATAGCTGCAGATGAGATGGCTCGCAACATTGAGGTGCATGATGGGTGCTTGGCCAGGTTGGTGAGTATGGATGTATTATTCGAACTGTAGTGAAATAAATAAGAAAGAGTAAAGCATCAACTGCAATAAAGTATGTACAGTAAAGTCTGCATTGCAATAAATGTGGACTTAGAGCTGCAGTGCAATAAATGAATAAAGTCAAGTGTAGTGCAATAAAAACACAAAACCAGCAAATTTAGGAGACCAAACAACAATCCAAGACACTTGCAGAAGAAGGTAAGTTCACTCCAAGTACTGTAGTGCCTTTTCTTTAATATAGCCCAAGCAAAAAATAAAAAATACAGAATATATATTGAAGTAGATGATAAAACATCTGTGAACACAAAGTGCTTTTCCTCCCACCCCGTGGTGAGACTTCTTATTGTTCACATACTGTTCTGTCATCCACAAACAGCAGGTAAGCAAGGTATATGGTGAGGTAGCCCACTCCATTGATTTGATATTGTCTGTTGACCTCACAAGTATTTCAAACCCATAACAATATATTGTGTACATCTGCATTCTATATACTAATGTACAGATTAGCTACTATCTCTGCCATGCTTGTATTTCATGCATGTGTGTTCTACTGTCACTGCAGTCTATTATACAACTGTAGTACTGCTACCAGATCATATATTGTTTCCAAGTGAGCTCTAGGCAAATATCAATTAAAGTAGTCAGCAGTGACTCACTAGTTCAGTTTGTTAAATGCTCTGTTCTGTAGCACATTTTGCCATACAAAGCAAGGGTTTGAATCCAGTGCTATGTAGCACTAAATATTACAGTATCAGTCATGTAATGTCTACATATTCTCTCTCTCTCTCTCTTTACAGGAGCTACAGGCTAATGGGTGAGGTAACCACTATTATGAGTAAAGCATTGTGTGTTTAGATGTCACAGACTGTTAAAATCATTAGCAAGAATGTGAAAGCACAGCATAACATAAAGGAAATAAACATAATAATAATAAAATTAAATAGATAAAATGTGTAATTTTGGTGTGGCTGTATGCCTGGATTGTCTGTTCAAAGTTTCTGCAGCCAATTCATACATTCCATGCAGATGTCCTCTGCAGTTACTGCTATTGGGTTCTATCCCCATGCCTGCCAAGCAAGGCATGATAGTTGCTTAGTTTCTGTACTGTACACATACATGTCTCTCAAGTGTCATGCAGTCACATAATGTAATTAGTAGTGCGTAATCCGTCTGTCACAGGATTGCCATTGGAATGATTACATAAATTGCAAAGTATCACTATATTAGCCCACAGTGCACCGTGATAGTTTATTTATTTATTTTTTTTTATTTTTTTTTGACCAGTCTTTGCTGATAATTTCCATCATTCCAGGTGGAAATTGAAAAAAAAAAAGAAACAATTAAAGGTTAACATTACAGCAACAATGCATAGTGTAGTAGTGTAGTAGAAAAAAATACAAAAAAAAAAAAAAAAAAAAAAAACTATATATATATAATTTTTTTTTTTTTTTTTTTAACAGTACAGTAATTTAGTCATATTGAAATAGCAGCAAAAAAAGATAGATTTTTCGTAGGGAGGTATGGCTGAAGAAGCGAAGAAGTCAGATGTAATAGAAGTAATGTTTTGAGAGGAGTGAAATAGGTGGGGAGGTTATTCCATATTTTTTTTATGGATGGAGTTTTGAAACAGACAGTTACTGAATTTGAACTTGTATTAGTTGTGGTGATTGATCTTTTTGGCATCGCAACTGTTTTTAGTTTTTGGGGAGAGTAAGGAGGTTACTGAGAGCTGTGTTTTTTGTTGGTTGATAGATAATGTGTGTAATATGTGTAATTTGTTTGATGATAGCTAAGTTGTTACCATTGTAATAGTTTTTTGTTTTATTTAAGGTATTACAGTGAGGACTGTGGGATCTGTATGTGGCAAACAGCTATAATATATGTATATTATTTAGTTAGTTTTTCAGGTTACCTTTAGAGATTGGTAAATAGAGAGAAACATACAGGAGGAAACATACAAGATGTGATTGAGCTAAGGTGGTGAGTGGAGTAAGTCCGAGGTTTTTTATTCTGTACAGTGAACCTATTTTTTTTTTATTTTTTTTTTAGTGTATTTTGATATGACAATCAGCAGTTAGATTATTATCAATAGTAACACCCAGCAGTTTTGGTAGTAGAGTCTGGGGAGATAAGCCATTGTTCAAAAAGAAAGGTTGGTTGTGTGGATTGTGTGAGTGACTGTGGGTGGGAGCTGTACAGATGATGGTAGAGATCATCTGCATATGTAATGCAGTAGTGTTATGGATAGATGATTGAAGATCATTAATAAAGATAGAGAATTAGAGTGGGCCTAATATTGATCTCTAAGTAGGTAGTAGATAAGAATTTTTTGAAATTTTTACTGCTTGTTGTCGGTTTTCAAGGTAGATGAGAACCACGAAAGAGGAAAAAATCAAGGCAAGTGAAAAGTAGAGTGTATAGGAGAAGTTTATGGTTGACCATGACCAATGTCTTTTGACAGGTCTAGGAAAGAAAAGAGAAAGTTAGTTTGTTTTTATTTATTTACAGTTTATTGTGTTAGTAAAGGAAAGTAGTGCAGTGGTCGTACTATGTGAGGGTCTAGTTATATAGGTCCACCTGATGTGCAAGTGTTCTGTGTAGTTGTGTACCCGCATTTGTTACTGCTTGGCCCATACTGTCCCATGGGGCTAGCCTGAGCTGTATGTACATGCTACAGCAGCTATGGAGGACTGGTACACATAAAGAAAGGACAGGCAAATAGAATAGATATTAGTACTGTTGACAAGTAAATGGCCTATAATCGTACTAATAGACTATTTTTCTTTCTGTCTCCACTCCTTATCTTCATTTATTTATCATTGTTATCCTTTGGTTATGGTTTAGTATTAACATATGTTGTTAAATTAACTGTATTTTGGGGCATGTGTATTATTATTGTTATGTTATGTATTATAAAGGTTACATATTAACATATCTTGTTGAATTACTATTTTGTTGGCCTTATGCTGTAACAGTTACTGGCATGCTGTGAACATACTGATTGCTCTGCCATTTATTGTTGTGTTTCACATAATATGCATTGACAAGTAACTGGGTTATTTCCACTGTTCTGGTATGCTGCTATTACTAACTGTGTTTTGTTCATAACTAACCTATACTTATTGCGATATCTTCATCACCACAGCACATCAGGATAGGCTGGTTCTGGTGATCTACCTACCTTAGCTCAACTGGCCACGGCACCGGGTCCTAGCAAGTCTGGGACCCAAGCCAGTGGTGCTCTCTTTGCTGCCCCTGCACCACCTGTAGCATCAGGTTGAACCACTTCAGGGGACAGGGCACGGCCACCCCTTGGATTGGTGGTGGAGTGGCTGCAGTCACCCAACAGGAACTGCCAGTCATGGTATGCAGGATCATTCATCAGACATGTGAAGATCACCTGTGCCAAATTGAGGGCACAGTGGCCAATCTGGTGGGGCAGGCTGGCCCTGGTGCCCAGCCTCCAGCACAGCCACCTTCCAGGCAGTGAAAGAGTAGTGTCAACTACCCATGGGTGAGGATGTCAGTCATGCTGCTGCCATCTGCAGGCGCACATGACTCTGATTCCACAACACCCTCCCCATCCAAGGTGTTTATCCCACTTATGTGTCACACACTGCCCCATCTGCTGTCTTGTCTGTTATCACATCCTCTCCTACCCAACTTACAGCCCCACACATACCTATGCCCCGTCCCCAACATTCCACTCTCTCCTTAAAAATATTGGCACCTGTCCCACAAAAAAAATATCTACCCATACTTAGCTCTCCATTTCACAAATATGTCCACTGGACACAACTCATTTGATCCAACTGGCTTGTCAACACATTTATGTTGTCCTCACCCCTCTCCCTGGGGTTTGAGAGTCCAAATTCAATCTGTCAAAATGTGCAGCTGTTGCTGTACAAGCAATGGATATCTATGGTTCTTTCTTACAACCTTCCTGAACATCCCTACCTACCTTTCACATTGTTTTTGCCCCTGCCTGTCCCCATTTCTCCACTTTTCTATCACCCTCTTTTTCTTTATTTTTTAGCATAGAGCTCCACGCCTCTTCGCTTAGCTTAAATGAGCCTTAATGACTATATGTGTCTATTACATTGTTACTCACATGTAGAGAGCAAACACCTCTGCCTAATGTCGAACCCAAGCCCCTCTCAACTATAGTACTGTATTAACCCACCACGCTACACAGGCTTTAGGTTAAGCAAGTGTTTTCAGCTAAAGATGCTGCTTGCTACTTATAGCCATTATGCATGTAACTGAAATAAAAAACTAATGTGAAAACTGGGACAGTACCCTTGACTCTGGTGCAATTATAAATAAATAATAATGAAGATATACTAATGGATGTAAGTGAAGCCTGTGATAGCAGGTATATGTGCCCTTTTGTCAGGAACTTGTGAAAAGACACCTGCTAACACAGCAATGGCAAAGTGTATGTACAGCTGAGGAACTGGTGCAGAAATACAGCCATATAAAGCCATGCACATACTCATGAATGTAGAAATGTTTCTCACAGTCTTTATATGTGCGCATATATCTTGCAAATACACATGCTTTGGCAGGGTCTCAGTACCTCAGTCGTTAAATGCCTTGCATGTTGTACATTTTGCCACACACAGTGCTGGGTTTGAATCCAGTGTTGTGTCATACTTCAATTACATTATTGTGAAGACAGCAAGTAATGACTGAGTCATGCAATCTTACTCCCCACAGGTTACTTCTACTTAATTAACTGCTACTCAGTTTTGCAAGACAAAGGCCTGCAGGAAGAGACACAATAAACATATCCATATAACCTAGCGTTATGTCACCTACTAGTGTGTCAGTCGCACTGTTGCATAATAGATGTACTTTAAGCACATGCCCCAATTACACTACATAGGATACCCTTACCCTAGCTCTACCATAACAACAGGCCTGACACAGCTGACACAGTTACACATTTAGCTTCCTGTCCACCAAAGTGTTCACACTCCCCCATTTGTGTTATAGGCTGCAGCAGTAGCTGCAGCCTATAGCATACGCAGCTGTATGTAAAGGTGGCTGCTACAGACCTACCATACTTCTCAACCCTCTAGAACGAGAGATCCAGACACAGCCATACTAAATGGGGGTGGGGTAAAGGCCCACAGATAGGGACATGTTGCCCCTACAAAGATAGTAAGTTGATAGAATAGCAACTATTGCAGTAGCATGCAGAGTCAGATGGGCATGAAGTGTGACACATACATGTCTCTTCCCTTTCTGACCTCAGCCCACAATGATTGCCAGTGCACTGCCATATGACCACAATGATATGGGACGCTGACCATGTATATGAGGCAAAACTGTGGACATGCTTCATAAATCTCTGCAGTGGACAGTGTTTGTACTTGTCATCTGTGATGCTGTAGTCTCTGTACCTCAGTAATGTCCATCTCAAAAACTATGACAGGGGCCAAGGCCTACATGAAGGCCTTATATATCACACTGTGGTGGCATGTCATTGGCTAATGATAGTGCAATATAGTAGCTGTTTTGGCTGCAATTAGCAATTCTGAGCCACAGATTGGTGTAGAGGCAATTACCTGCTAATGAGCAGTACCTTAAAAAGGCAAGCAGCTGGTTATGGGGACAGGTCTGTATGAGACTTAATATACACACAGAGTGTATTATCAAAAGATTACTGGAAGCAAAGTTCAACAAAGGAGTACTTCCCTCCACCAGGTATGCAATAGATTTCTCCATATAACAGGATGCAGATGGGAGAATGGAGGTATGGGGAATAGGGAGTACAACAGTAAGCCTGTCTTAGACCTATGATGATGACATGTCATTGATACTCTGCTGTCCTACATCTACACGCATGCCTCTCAACTGTCCCTGATTTCAATCACATCTCAGCTCTGTCCCCGTCAATCTCACCTACAACAGTCAGCTGTTCTAGGAAAGCTAGTGGATTATACATAGTACATAATGACAATAAGGGAGGATGTATACCCCTGTAACATCAATGTACTGTAATTCACCCCCTTTCATTCTGCCCATACCTCACATAATTAGTTCTAACATTGTAAAACTGTCCCTGAATGTCCCTGATGTACTCTGGCTAAGTCAGTTCACATTTGTCCCTGTTTGGTTGAGAGCTATGCCTAACATACCTGTCAACCTCTTACGGCCTCAAGCTAAACGCCAAAAAGTGTATAGTCATCCCCTTTGGCAAAAACAAAGTGCCCACAAATTACCACATAGGTGGTAATCCATTAAGTACAGAAGAAGTAATTAGGGACCTGGGGACCCAAGTTGATAGCAATCTCTCATTTGACAACCATGT
Source organism: Protopterus annectens (assembly GCF_019279795.1). Lineage (NCBI taxonomy): Eukaryota > Metazoa > Chordata > Ceratodontiformes > Protopteridae > Protopterus > Protopterus annectens. The sequence continues at coordinate 1,170,218,045 of NC_056732.1, read as the reverse complement.
GGCCAAAGTGGTTAGAAAAACATTTTATATAGCCCACCTAATCATGAAGGGATTCACATCTAGATCAGGGAGGTCATCGTGTCTTTACTCATCCCTCATCAGGCCCATAATTGAGTACAATGCCCCTTTTGGGATGTACCTTACCAGACACCTGCAGCAACTGGAAAGACCCCAAAAGTACCTCACTAAGAGGATCAAAGGGCTCAAACAGATGCCATATGCTGCCCAGTTAAAGAAACTCCAGCTCTACTCAGTGGCATACCGCCTGTTCAGAGGCGATCTGTGCCTGATGTATAAAGCCATGTCCAACCCGGAATTAATGGACATACTGCACCTCAGAAAATCCAAATCCCAGCGAGCTACACGCTCAAGAGACTTGAACCTCAGCACTGAAATAAATAGAACATGCTGGAGGGACAGATTCATAACCCAGAGGCTCCCATCACTCTGGACTAAAATCCCAGTCCAGGTTAGGCAGAGTCCCTCATTGACTCTCTTCAAGAGGAATCTTGATGAGTGGATGGGAGATCATAGGTTTACCCCGGGTATCACTTCTGTGTCACTGTTAGACAGAGGCACAGTATACTAACTTCAAAAAAGGGCATAGCAAAATTAATTTAAAATGGGTGGTGAAAGCCAAACACATTCTGGCTAGGCTTATAAATGCCCTAGGGCAGATAGCCTAGTATGAACCTATGAACGTATGAACAACAACTCAGGACAAAGCCATAACTAATGGGGGAACAAAGGCCCAAACACAGTGACAGTGTTTATGTATTGCTCGTACAAAGTAAGAATGTGAATAGGCTGAACTGATATTACTGTAGCATAACTGTGTTCTGAAGGGTATGATATGTAAAACTCAGATGTCTGTCTTTATGTTCTGACATCAGGCATCAATGACTGACCAAATTTATCAGAAATCTACAAATTTGTGTGAAAATGACCAAGGCTATGGGGAACATCTTGACAGTCTGCAAACATCTGTATACATGAGAGGTATGATGCCTACAAGGAACATATACTACAGCAAGTTTGCATTGCTGTCTGTCACTGTGGCACACTGGTGTTGCTGGACTGTCCCCATATAGTCATTGTAATAGCACACTGCTATTTGTCCAACAATGACTGCATGATACATTAGTGGGAGTTTGTCCATAGGAAACTCATTACTGTAGACTGCAGTGATGGCTGTAGGAACATACAGCAGAATCTATCACAGCACACATGGACATACCCCAGTATTGCTACTACCTTGGTGATAACCACACACGTAATGTGTTACCAGACTGTGGGGTATGACATATGAGGGTGCAGTGGATAGTGCAGGTCATTATTGGTGTGCTGGATCTGTGCATAGTGGACATCCACGTATCTGGTCCTGTAATGTGTTCCCCTCTTGTCTTTCAGGAACTATGAACAGCAGGAGATACACACCCTTATCATCTGTGGGGGTGCCACAGTGCCCACAGGAGAGGAGGCTCCATGTAAGCTTACTGTGTTCACCAGTGTAGTACTGTATCAGTCATTGTGGCAGGCTGTACATACCAGTACATGGGTGTCAAGTCTATTTGCACTTGGGGAGCTGGAATTTATGTTCAGTTGTGCACACATACTCAGAATGTCACCAATATAGCCATTATCACAGTAGCTACTATACATCTGGGTATATGCACAAATTACCTTGTAGTGCTGCAACAACTGGTAGTGCTGACAATACCTCTTCCTCACCTTTTCATAGGTCTGTCAGGTGTGGCCCAGTTCCATGGTCCTGTACCTGGTAAGTCTGATACTATTGTTTTAAGGATCATTTATACACTAAGAAAGTTAAGGACTGCCATTTTGCCCTACGTACAGCTGTTGTGCTTAGCCAGAGTAGGATATTTGTATGTTGCATTCTGGAACAGTTAATTACAGTGCATAGACTGGGTAATCACAGGTGTGTAATTGTATAAACATTAACACATTTTCACTTATAGTTTTGCGTGACTACATAGCCTGCTATACATGAGCCAAGTACCTCAAGATACCTGTTCAAACACAACAGGGAGATGGTACATAAATGAGACAGTGATACTACTATTGGCATACCATTCTCAGTATAGGTGTACTTGGTTTTATGTTTAGTTCTAGCACATACACCATCATATTGCATACCTTATAGGTGTATTGTACTGGCAACATTAACTGGATGTAGCTGCAGTACATGTTATAATGGGCCTGACTTGTCTGTGTATGTTGTAAGTTTGTTGTGCATGGTAGCAGAGATGTGAAGATGTGGGACTTGTAATGCAGTTGTGGATACTCATCGGTTTGAGTTCGTGTGAATTACCATACATAATAGTGTAGGTAGTAATGTACTGCTGTTGTTTTGCTTCTCACAGGTGACCGGGGGTTTTGGAGTCTGTCCCCCTCACAACCTGATGTTGGTGTGTCATCGGATGCTGCTGATGATGGTGGCCATAGTGAGGCACAGGCAGGGTTGTCGGTGGCTGAATCTGTCCCAGAGGTTGACATCCCTTTTCTGCCCCCATTGTCACTGCACACAGTCAGTATGCTCACACATACCCAGTCCCCAGATGCCAAAGATTTTTGACAATTAGATGGTGATGACATTGAAAAGGGCAGTGTGACAACTATGGCATCAGTGAGTGTAGACACTGGCAATAGCCAGAGAGCTGATAAGGTCCCAAACAGGTGGATTGACAGGGATGCTCATAGGAGGACTGCTGTCCATCCACCTGTTGCAGGTGCCACATCATGGGTCACTCACCATATGTTTTGGTCCATCATGGAGGTGCATATATGTTCTGAATGCAACACCAGATGGATGCTTAGGGTTATAGATGCAGCATAGTCTGACATCTGTGACTGGCTCCATTGTATTGTAGACACCCTGAATCATTTTACTGCTGTAGTCGATAGACAGTGAGCTTTAACCACACAATGTCTGTGCTGGAACATCTGGTTGGTGTTGGGAATCGGACACGTGGACAAACGTCAGCAACACCATCTGTTGGGAGTATATGTGGCTGTGCACAGTCATGCTCCTATAGTGGCAGTACAAACAGCACTTCAGAAGGAAGTGTGCTGTCCACACCATGAAATGGCAGGCCATGTGGGCACGTGGTCCTGGGTAGTCTTGTAGGGGACACAGCTGCAGCACTTTGCAGTCACCGTCAGGTATTAGCACTACATCTGATCTTGGGAATAGTGGTGCCAGTGTTATTCCTGGCAGAGCCAGTTAACATGTTCATGGCCAGAGATGATGAACTGTCCACTCTATCATGTACTGTTCATAACTGTCCAACATACACATGTGTAGGGCTAGCACTGGACATGATTGTGCAGACGCATGCACTCAAACACCACTGTCACATGCAGGTCACAAAGACACACATGGCACCTCTCCATGGCCCATCTAACCCACACCCATTCCTGCCTCATACACATGCTGTCACCTGTTTGGCACAGCATAGGCCTCTGGTACCCCCCACCACACCCTGTGCATGTGATGATACCTCTGCTACATCCCTGCCATCTGTGCCATCGATGCAGGGAAATGCAAATATAAGTCTGATGCACAGGGTGTCTATATTACTTTACATGTACTTGTGTAGTGCAATATTATTTTGCCATAGCACTTGTTGTGGGCCACTGCATGTTTTGTATGCTGGCATGTGTCATGACTACACATCCCACTTTGTGTATCTTTGTTGCATGACGTTAGACTGGTGGTAGTGTTACCGAATGACAGGCGTGTCATGGACTTGTGTGTGCATCCATTCCAGGAGTCTGAAGGGTTAAACAATGGACACATGGCAGCAATACAGAGGCACAGGATGACATGGTGGCACAGCAGAAATATGATTTCAGCAAGGTAAGGCAGTATACGTGCATGGCTTCCTAGGTGCATATGTATATAATAGTGTATCAGGGACAATGGTGGCAGTCAGCGTAATCATACATTCATACTTTGTGGCAAGGTCTGCTACACTCAGTATGTGTCACCTGGGTTTCCTGAACATACAAATCTAGAAGGTGGAAGACATCAGTTATGCTTATGTGGAGGAGGACAATTTAGATGCCAGCACCTAGTCACATGCCAATAAAATACATAAGCCTTGCACAGAGATAGCCCATATGGGCATGTCAGTAGTGCTGTAAGGTGATATATATTTATACACACACACACACACACACACACACACACACACACACACACACACACACACACACACACACACACACACACACACAAACACGTTGGATGGTGTCAGATTACAAAACATACCTGTCTGCTATTACACACTACAGCTGACAGTACTTATCACATGCGGCATCAGTTATTTCTGTTGTATATATGGATGCAGGCACAGTATTTGAGGAGTATGCAAAATGGCCTTGTGTTAGACAACCTTTGTGGCCTGCAGTGTCCTAGGAGTGGGATACCTGGTAATATCCCTGCTATGTGTGTACCTGTTCTACTTTATATCATCAATTTCCCATAATGTTGACTTGCTTAACAGTGAGACGACAATATTGAAAGTTCAAAAGAGTGAACTCCAGGAATGGCAAATTTAACCTGTGAAAACTAACCACTTGGCCAGCACTGACAATAAAAAAAAACTAAACAAATTAAACCCACCAAAGTAGTGAGCTGTTCCCCCCACACACCCCACTTAAATATTCCAACTCTGACATCACACTACAGTGGATAAAAGGGCAAAGGTCATCAGTGATGGCCAAGCGGTTATTTTCCTGGAGGTGAAATTCGTTGTTCTGGAGGTTCGCTGTTTTGAACCTTCGATGTGGTTGTCTCACTGTTAAGCGAGTCGAAGTTATGGGAAATCAATGACATAAAGGGGAACCAGAGTTACCAGTATGCCCTTATGTGGCTGTTTGCAGTTTGATAGGTGGACATGTGGCCAAGGACAATATGGCATCTCCAAGGCATGCACTGCAATCATTGTACATTACACCACCTGCTCACCTGTGTTTGTCTGCAGGGTGCCATTCTGCACACAAAGGGATTTGTGGGTGAGTGGATTATGTACTGTTGTGGCCTTGGTCTAGTTCCATTGGACAACTATTGTGATGTATAAGTGCAGAAAACCCCAGCATTCTATGATATGTTGGGACATTCGTACATCCCCACACGTCTATATAAATGTGTATAACAGGGATGTCTCCTTAACTGTTGTCTTGTGTGTACGTTATGTAAATGTGTTATGTAGATATATGTGGAGAGTTTATGTATCATTGTACTTTATATAGCTATATATATATATATATCTATATATATATATATATATATGGGTGTAGGTTATAAGATCGACAGCTATAATATTTTGTATAATGTGGTGTCGATGTTTTTGTTGTCGGTGAGAGTGGCTGTCGATCTTATGACCTAGAACCATATATATATATATATATATATATATATATATATATATATATAGATATAGATATAGATATATATATTTACACATCTTATTTTATGTATACATATATGTGTGTGTGTGTGCCACATACTGATAGATACACTAATCAAGTGTGAGAGGGATAGGGAGAGACAGATATGTATACGTTGCTGTCTGTATGTACAGATGTATTTCCACATAGCAGGTCTTTGGGTGGAAGAGGCAACAGACTTGGGATCAAGTTAGCCATGTGTAGGAGCCTGTCCAGTGTGACTGTCAGTACTTACAAGGTGACTCCAGGCTAGAACTGCCTGTACTCCAGTCCGGGATTATGTGTGCTGCAGACCATTGGCTGCTGCACCTGATTCCACAGTACAGCACTTCCCTGATATTGCCTAAGCCATTCCCTGGCTGTTTGCTGTACTTAATATGTGACTGATACCTCTCAACTATACAGATATTCACAGAATGTCTGGATGTTTGCCTCATATTTTTGGTCCATTGTTCATAATATTGTGGTTTTCAGGCATATTAGTGGGACATCATTAAAGATTTAAATTAAAATATAATTACAGACATTTGAATTTCAGACTGTATACACATCAGGAAATTCATGCTAATGCAATACCTGTCTAGCAACTGTCTACATTTGTAAAAGCAATATTTAAAACATGTCCCTATTTTTGGTCCTTTGTCACACTTTTATTCATGGCTTTGTCCAGATATCTTCCTCTAAGATGTTGAGAGGTATGATGTGACTAGGGCACAAGATTTGACACCACACACAGGGTGACAGTCTGCTTACCTCTCACTGTACATGTTTTTGCAGAATGTCCAGCATTCTGCCCCATATGATGGCTCTATTCCTTATACTGTTGTGGTTTTCCGGTAATGTACTGTATAATGCAGTCACTGAATTGTTGTAACTCCTGACACATTTAAGTGATGGCCTTTACATCCTGCTGCTAATCTAACGTGTTGCAACCTGCTGTTATACTACCCACCTTCTAGGTTATCCAGATCTCATGTAATGTCTCTGTAGTTTTGGGTCTCTGCCCCCCCCCCCCAATTCTCTCTCTTTGGCTTTGTCCAGCTTGCTTGCAGTAACAGATTGAGTGGTTATGACAGTCTGTGGGAATACCACCATATGAGTACCTCACATGCAAAAGATGTGGATGCTGCCAAATTCAAACCATCAACACCATCACCCATGCTAATGTCCCTAGCCCAGTAAGCCACACCAGCCACCAGAAAGAGAGGTTTTATTCCTCACACTATCAACAGGATACAGACATACATTGTCACCCCTGCATTATGTGGGAAATACAATGTGTGACCAGGTTCTATGTCACAGCCCTGAAACTGTTTGATCTGCTGATATGTCAGTGCAGGTGTACTATTACAGCAGTTGTATTGGAGCACTGATGTGTTGGGGGCTGAGGGACAACCAGCCAATGCTCTGCTGGCATACAAAGTCACGCGACTGTTCTGTGACTCCACTGTTTGGCATCTCCTTTGAATAATGTAGTGGGTTTTCCAGCCATGTGTCCTAGTGAATATTATGGGGCACATACTATTGGACAGAGTACCTGTTGTCCCAAGTGGCTGTTGGATCTCTGCAAGTAGCCCAGTAGCCCACTATGTTCCCTTGTATACATGTGGCAGGTCCATACACATGCTACCATATTCTAGTATGCCTTACAAGTGAATAACTGTTTGACTTACCATGCGAATGTGGCAGTTGACAGAACTGTAGTTCGGGGTTGACTCTGTCTGATGCACGCAGTCCACAGCCAATAAATGGTGAGGTGCAGGTTGCGTGGGCTGGCTGGCATAATTTTTACTAATATGCATGCGAGTCGGGGTAAAGTGTCAGTCCCTAGTGTGCTAGCCTGTCAGTGCATGTGCTATGCATTGTCTCTTGGCCAAGGGCAAGGCATACTGGGCACGCCTACGTCTGCCTACAGGGACAACCTCAGGAGGATCCTCCTCTGAGTTTCTATGTGGGTGTGGCTGTAGTGACAAAGACACTGGTGGGGGGGCTGTGTATCCCTTCCCTTTGCTGATTCTGCAGCTGTTTCCACAGGATCATATTGTGTAGCATGGCATGTACAGTAAACATGTGTGCAAATATAGCTGGAGTACACTGCAGAGCTCCAAGAGATATATATCGATGCACTGAAACTGTGACTTCAGCAGCCCAAACACACAATCTATGATGTTCCTACTTTGTGTGTGTGCCTCATTATGACATTCTTCAGTGGGTGTATGTCCATTTCTGATGGGTGTCATCATCCACAGTTACAGTGTGTAGCCAGCATCCCCCAGTAAATGGTTGTGTGGGATGTTCCCCCTAGCAAACATTGGGTACAGCTGTGATGAGTACCAGAGAAGGGAGTTGTGATAACTACCAGGACTGCCAGTACACACATTCATGGTAATGCCCTGGGCATTGCACATGACCTGTCAGTTGATGGAGTAGTACCCCTTTGCGCTTGACATAGATTCTACCCTCCTCAACAGGCTGTGCCTTGATGTGTACATGAGTGCAATCTATGGCTCCTGGTAGCTCAGGGTAGTGTGCTAAATTGTAGATGTATTGCATACTGCTGGCCCTCACCTCAGAGGTGAGGGGAAAATAAATATGCTCACTGGCATGTGGTAGCATGGCATCTAGGATCTGGTTGAGTACCCTGGATGCTGATGCCTGTCTAACTCCCATTTTAAAAAACTAAGTAGGCAACACAAACTCCAAATGACAGAAACAGCAGTGGGTTCAGATACAGCAGCCGACTCACAGTTAATTCTAGCCTTTATTCAATAAAACACGAAAAGTATAGTCACATAGAAACCAATAATCCAAAAGGTATAAACAGTATTCCAAGCTCTTTCATCTCTGATAATTCAGAGACTTTTTCCAGTAAATTAGAAAACTGTCACTGAGCTCTATTTAAACAAACAGATCCACCCCTAATTGACATTAGACCAATAAAATTCAGCTATACAATAAATATTTATAAAGTTCATAAATATTCAACAGTCACAGTACAACTCAATTACAGAACACATATCATAATAAAAAACACCCTAAAATGTACAACAAATATATCCAATCACAAAAATTCTTCCCTTGTCCAATAGTGTGAATAAAAATGCTACTAATAAATATATGCATATATACATATAAAATATAAAAGTATATAAATACATGTAAAAATATATATATATATAAATCAATTCATTCATCTTTTTAGTGCTTTTAATTTAAAAAACAGGCTAAGTATAGAGCATCATTAATACCTGGACAGTTTTTCGCATTAATTTTAATCTGCCATAATGCCTCTTATTTCTCCAGTTTTAGAGTCCAGGGGCCACCCCTTGGGTCTATGTCCAAAATATTAATTACTGTGAATTTAAAATAATGTCCCTCATACTTCTTGCAATGTTTAGCAAGAGCGTTGGTCTGAGAGGCTTGAGCAAATTGAACGCTCTCAGGCTGTAATAACAGCTGCGGACGTCAGTTATGGCAATAACTTAAACCAGGAAGGCAGGAACCTGGCTTCCACAAGCGCCGTTCTTAGGTTGCTGGATAATACAGATTTAACCCCTATAAATGGACCTTTATTGAATGAAAACTCTCATTTACAATGTGTGATGACTGAGACAGTTATTCGACCTCTAAATGTGGGTTATAGTGCCTCAAATACCCGGTACAACCTTATGGGACAGAATGAGGTTTTTTTGTGTTGGTGAATGGCTGCAGGAAAACCTGAGGCTGACATCAGAAAATACTGTAAGTACTGCTGACTACAGCACTAAACTGCAGAGACTAAACCATTATTTACTGAAAATAAAGAAAGTACAATTAGAGAACTCGTACTTTAAAGAATGTTTGAAAACTAAGATTGTACCAAAGGGTCTACGAATGTGGAGATTTCCACCTGGTTTAACTGCTAACTCACCCTTGCATAAGGAACTGATTAACATGTTTGACAGACATGGATTTGAATATATGGAGACTGTGGTTAAACATAATGACACTTTTTTAACAAGTCCAATTAATGATGCTACTGAACTGCATAAGGTGATTACAGGGGATAGAGCCCATTTGGATAATTTATTTGATTATAATAGAGTTTTTAAATCAATTGACCACCAAATTAATATTATTAAAAACAGAAAAATAAGAAAGCTTGAAAGGGATAGGGGTCAATACAATGATAATAAAGCATACCCTGAACCCCCAAGATCACACAACTGGGTGATCTCGAATGAATTTAATGATGGTAATGATGCTTATGATGAACCAGATGAGAATACCTTTTTAGAAGAGGAACAATTTCCTCCACTGAGGAGGTCTGAATGCCTCCAACAGAGATGCAACAAGGAACCCCCAGGTTGAGGGGCTCACATGATGAACAGGGGTCGGGGGGTACACCGTGAATCAAAGGGAGAATTGGAGAGGGGGTTACAGGGTCAGGAGATAATTAATGATGGTGAATCAAACTCCTGTGTTATTGTGAAGAATAAAACTGGTGATTTCAATGTGCTTAACTTTTCCTCCCTGGATGTTGATGTAACAATATTTGACTTGTTATCTAGGGGTATGACATTCGTACCAGAAAAAAAGTTTGAATTACCAAACATGTTGATTGATTTGAAAAATTATGTAAGAAAGTTGAATTTTAATATTTGTTTAAATTTGATGAATATGTAAGTAATCCGCTGCACATTTCCAGTACTTATGGTCCACCTGTCCACTCATCTCTACAAATATTCGAAAAGTTATGTGAAATTGATATAAGGAATTTGAGAAATGATGGTCACATTACTAATTTAAGTATAAATGAAATAGAATGTCTCAGTAATTTGAATTCTAACACGGATATTAGAATTATTAAACTGGATAAGGGGGGTTGGGCAGTCATAATGGACAAGGTGGACTATAATCGGAGAATGATGGATGTTTTATTGGGAAATGCTTATGTGAAGAGCTCATTGAATGAGTTGAATATTTCATATAAGAAGATTCGTAATGTCTTAAATTACTTATATATTGAAGGTTCTATTACAATTGATGAATTAAACTTTTTATCTACCTCTTATCCAAAAATACCATGTATGTTTGATTTGCCAAAAATTCACAAGTATTTATCTGATCCCACCATGAGACCAATTGTTGATGGTCATGAGTCTATAACATATCCGTTGGCCAAATTCTTGGATATCAGGTTAAAATCACTTTTAGTGACAGAAAATAATTTATGTAGAGACTCCTGGGCTTTCTTGAAAGAATCAACAAATTAAATTATGTTGATTCAGGCTTTTTATTACCATGGATGTCCCTATACACAGTGATATTCCATGAGCTTGATCTTGAATGGTTTTGTGAGTTTTTATGTGAAAAGGGTGTTCCTCAACCTAGGATTAATACATATGAACAATTGTTGCAGGTGGTACTGATGAATAATTTTATATTTTTTAACAATGAATACTTTCTCCAGAAAAATGGGGTTGCAGTGGGTTCACCTTGTGGGAGGCTCTGTGTGAACATTGTCATGCTCCAGTGGGAGAAAAAATATTTATTGAAATCAATTTATTATGAATACTGTAGAATGTACATTCATGTTTTTGGATGACATTTTTATTTTTTGGGTGGATCCCCATGATAAGATTTTAGAATTTTTAGATTTTATCAACAACTCGACGCAATTTCTACATTTTACATTTTATATTTGGATGTTAAAGTAGTTAAGAATTGGTCTAGGAAGGTTTTTCAATCTGAAATCTTTCATAAAAAGACATATTCAAATAGTTTCCTTCATTTTGATAGTGATCACCCTTATAAACAAAAGAAAGGGGTCATAAAAGGTCAGGTGGTTTTGGCTGCACGAATGGTTATTTGTTTTGACGCATTTTTAAATGAATGTGAACTCTTGAAGGAAATGTTTTTGAGAAGGGGTTATCCTAACTCACTGGTAAATGAGGTCTTTATTGAGGTTCTGCATACGAGGGAGGGAGAAAGAGTATTTCAAGGCTATCCTTAATCAGGATGTGGATGAAACTTGTTTAATCGATGTATCCAATACTAACAATGAGAGAATAGGACCGTAGAGTAACTTATTTAGATTAGACTTGTGTTGCAACCTATTATGGGCCCAATGAAAGGGTAATTGAAGCGAATGCTGATGACACAGATTATTCAAACTTGGTCATGGTAGAGCAGAATGGAACTGAAAGGGACATAGGAGTAACACAGTCGAGATCAACTCTGGTTATGACCTATAATAGGTCCAGTAAATTAATTATGGATATTTTGTATAAGAATTGGGTAATTATTGCATCCTGTAATGACATTCAAAAATGAGTGAGTGAGAGACCGAATGTTATATACAGAAGGGGTAGGACCCATAAAAATGTCCTTGAATCTTGTAAGAGGGGACCTATGACTGGTTACATGAGGAAATGTGGGGCATGTTCATTTTGCATACATATCCTTGAGAGCTCATCTTGTGTCATCAATGGGGTCACTGTAGAACTGAGAAGGAAGACCACATACCAAACTTGACAGGGTGGTATACTGATCCCTATGTACTGTTTGTCCCGCTTTCTACATCGGGAAAACAGAAAGGAGATTAAGATGTAGGCTATATGAGCATTTAAGGGACATTAAGTTGAGTAAAGAGACCAATGCTCTCGCTAAACATTGTAAGGAGTACGAGGGACATTATTTTAAATTCACAATAATTAATGTTTTGGACATAGACCCAAGGGGTGGCCTCTGGACCCTACAACTGGAGAAACAAGAGGCATTATGGCAGATTAAAACTAATGCGACAAACTGGCCAGGTAGTAATGATGTTCTATCCTTAGCCTGTTTTTTTAAATTAAAAGCACTAAATAGATGAATAAATTGATTTAGATATATTTTTTATATGTATTATATAATTTTATATTTTATAAGTATATATATTTATTAATAGCATTTTTATTCACACATTTGGACAAGGGCAGGATTTTTGTGATTGGATATGTTATTTGTTGTACATTTTAGGGTGATTTTTATTATGATATGTGTTCTGTAGTTGAGTTGCACTGTGATTGTTCAATATTCTTGAACTTTATGAATATTTATTGTATAGCTGCATTTTATTGGTCTAATGTCAATTAGGGGTGGATCTGGTTGTTTAAATAGAGCTCAGTGACAGTTTTCTAATTTCCTTGAAAAAGTCTCTGAATTATCAGAGACGAAAGCGCTTGGAATACTGTTTATACCTTTTGGATTATTGGTTTCTATGTGACTATACTCTTCATGTTTTATTGAATAAAGGATTTAATTAATTGTGAGTCGGCTGCTGTATCTGAACCCACTGCTGTTGTTTCTAACTCCCATTATGTCCCCAGTTGGTCTTTGGAATGTACCCATAGCTAGTATCCTAAGGGCTACACATACCTTTTTTTCCACTGGGATGGGTTCCCCTCTGTTGGCTCTGGGTATGAGCTGAGGTTGGCAGAGCTCAGTGAGTTCTTGTGGTATGTCCTTGTCCACCCTGCACTGGTCTGCAATCTCCAGCTCATGTAGTCCCTGAAAGGTTACCCTGGGCCTGAACTCTCTTCTCCTTCTCAGTCTAGGCCTATGGTCAGCAGCAGCACTTGACCTCAGCATCTAGCAAATACATATGTAGCAGACTTGCAGCAGCCCCTAGCATTTCTTCAGTTAAAAGTCACAAGTCTGTACTCCACTGGTGCAGAGTATGGGATGAAATCATATTGTAGGGTTTAGGCAGCCTTTATAGTGGTCTGCTTTAGGTGCAGCCCATGGTGATTGGCTACCTATGATGCAGTCCACCTGCCAAGTACATCATTAAGGACTGTTAATGGCCCTAGTTCAAGTGGAACAGGGGTCATCAGCAATTAAGCTATCATTGCCTTTCTCAGCCAATTTTATTTTTTAACAGCCCTCCTCACTCAGCACTGTGGTATGCCATGCAAACGCGCACCTCAAAGGTAAACAATGCTTAGCAGTCATTGTACATGCCTCCATTAAAGATCATGCTGAGCATGGTGGCACGCGCCACCCAAACATGCTTAAACCCACTGACACATGCACCCTGAAGGTAAACAAAGCTTAGCAGACACTGTATACACTCCCCTGCTCAGCAGAGTGGCATCCCATGCAAACAAGTGCTGCTGTGCTCCGATGAGCTTAAAAGAATGTGGGCACACCCCCTTTTGATGTCAGCTACCTGTTATGTGGACACCAACATGGTTCTATGCCTACACAAATGGGATCTGAAGACATGGATGCCCATTTGCTCTATTCAGTAACCTCAGCTCATGTGCATAGAGATTTGTGCACACAGTCTGGTAACTACACAGTTCCAAGCCCTGCCTCTTTAGCAACCACAGCAGTCTATCATTGTACATACTCCACGCAGGGTCCTATAATGCATTACTATCACATACTACTAATTTTTGTTTTTACACTTTTTAATTTTTTTTTCCTTAATAGCATGTTTGCGCATTGCAGTGCTCTGTTCAAACATAACCTGATTATTAAAAAAAAGAATATTATTTTAAATTATTTTCCATTAGGTTTTGGACACACAGTGGATAGTTTTGCACATATCTATGTCTGCTATGCTATTTCTGTCCTTCTTACTCCACTTTTACAGCCCCTGTTCACTGCTTAACATCCTCTACATGGAATTGTTCCGTGTATATTTCGGACACCAACATGGAGTCTGCAGGACTGCCTATCTGCTTGCTGGATCACTCTACCATCCTCATTTGCATGCAACTCACCTGCTTATGAGGTGATTTGCATGCCATGGACACTTCTGTGTTGGTGCATTCGTGCACACCTCTCAGCTCTGTTTACTGGATTGCAAACCTGGTTACTTTCATGTAAGCAGTGTGCCACTATGCCTACATGGAAAATAAGTTCATGTAGGCTTTATTAAATTCCCACAATTGTCTTTACTTGCTATTCTTACTACTGCATGTCTCCTCTGTAGCTGTTGAGAAACTACAAATCTGTGTCCATTCTCAGTTCATTCGTACATTCTTCCTTGCCACTTCAGCATATATTCTTTCTTGTAACAAAAAACCCTGCTGCAAAGGTAAACCTTTAAAACTGGCTACTCCTCCTGCTGAGAATACATCAACTGTTTCTCTATTACCAGCTGTTACTTCTGTTTTTAACCTCTCAGTTTCTCCACCCTGTGATACTTATTCCACTGTATAGCTCTATTATGCTCCGTCTCCTTCCTTTTAATGTCTTATTCATCAAATGTATCAGCACTAGTGCCTCCAAACCTCCAACACCCAACTTTGTAACAATTATTTTGTCTCATTCTTCTTCCTTCTTTAAGTTTTCTCCTACTCCTCTCTTCATCTCTGTTGAATTCTCCTCCATCGTGGATTTCCTGCAACTGCAGTAGCAGTCGTCCAGCACCCCCTAGCAACTCCAAAGATTGCCTCACTTCCTGTTTTCCCAAAGAACAGGAGAAGTTCCCTGTTGCCTTAACCAAATTTTCCCTAGTCAGTATGAATACCACCTTGGCTCTTCCATACAAAGATGCCTACTGGTACAAACCTGGTTAAGAAAGCATGAATACATAAAATATATCAACGTTCTTATCTTGTCTACCTTCTTCATTTTTGTAAGTATACACATACTGTTTTTTTTTCCTTTGTGCAGCTTCTGACACAGATATTTATCATTTTAATCTACTCTGTAGAAAGGTGGAAAGAAAGGGCAAGCTTGTATTTTCCTGACTTCCGTTCCTTGTTCCCTTCTGGAATCACTTTTTTTTTTTTTTTTTTTAAGGAGGAGGAGGACACTCAGTAAAGTACAATTTGAAAGTTTACGTGACCTTCTCCTAGGACAGACTTTTGAGGGAATAGATCTGTATTAAACTTCACACTTTTGTATTTAATATTCCTAGTGCTTAGTTTGGGGACTCAGGCTTGTACATTGTGGATATATCCTTGCAGGGACAACTGAGTGGAAACACATATGTGAATTGCAATTCAGCTTAACAGACGCATGGCTATAACAAACTCTCTGGGAGTACATACAGGCATAGACAGGAGATAAAACGAACTAAACCTACTCAGTAAAACAGAGCAACATTTTTTTTTCAGAGAACCAAGCCGCTCTGTATCCCCTTTGAGGAACTTCATCCTCTGACTCCCTTATTTAAGTATGTTATTTTGATTCTCAGACAGCCATGGAGAAGAGAGAAACTCCAAGAAATGGTGAAAACTGTAAGCAGAAGGTGACAGATGACTTGGGGAAGGAGAGAATGTAATGACATTTCTGGTAATGGGCATAAAAATATCTTTAAAATATACAAAATGAGACAAACATGTTATATTAGGCAGACAGAACTTGAAAGAAATAGTGGTGGTGTCAACTAAAATAATTTCAAATGCACATCCAACTATAAAATAATGAATACTTTAAAATGGAGCTAATATGAAGATATATCTAACTTCAGCATGTGTGCCAGCAGCTAGAACCACACTATCAGCAGCACTGGTGTTCTTAAAGTCATATGGTCACAATTAATAATGCACCACAGCTCTCAAAAGAACTATGACAAAGTAAAGAAAAGAAAAGAACATCTTTAAGACTATATGAAAATGAACAACTATTAACTCTTTCGCTCTCCTAACTTTGGAAAATAACAGGGCTGCTGTCATTACCTCAAGAGCTTTATCTGACAAGTCACCACTGATAGCTTTTTAAGTATCCATTGTTCAGATCATCAGCAATATGCATCTCTTTTCCAGGTGTATATGTCACAGTAGCATTTTAATTAATTCATTAGGTAAGTGAACTAGTCATCATTGGTGATTTTTAAGTTCAAAGTCTGAAGGCTCATTAGCATTCTATAGAGTTAATGTGTGCCACATTGGTTGATTTAAAACATACATTCTGAAGTGGCTTGGATCCCATGTATCCACACACATAGCTTTTCAAACCAACACAGAAAGGGTCAGAGTATCATTCCAGGGGGATCTAGTACCTGATAGCCTGGGAAGATATGACTGACAGACCATAATGATTTTCCGGAGATGGCCTGCACCTGTTTCACTTGGGCTTCAGGCTTCTGGCAAAGGCACTTGCCCTCCCTGCCCCCATAGTGCCTTTTTTTAGAAAAAGTGATGAGGTTAAAACTACCAACATACACATTTCAGCAAAACCCAAATTAAAGGTCATGCTGCTAAACACTAGGAGTCTAAACATGAAACTGCACTAATTGCAAGCATTCTTAACCCTGGAAAATCATCTGCACAGTCACAGAAACCTGGTTCAAAGCTGCGGAGAGCACCCCAGCCATACCTGGTTACTCATCCTATCATACATTCAGACCCCAAACTGTGGGTAGTAAAGTCAAAGGAGGTGGAGTTTCAATATATATTAAAGACATGCACATCTCCAGGCTGATCAAACAGTATGACGCACAGGAGACACTCCAGGTGCAGTTAACAAGACCCCTATACAAATCAAATAGCTAACTTCTGGCCCCCAAATCTGACTCAAGATTCCCAAACTGCCTATCTAGACCACTTTGAATCTATTAAGATTCAACCCTTTACTCTGATTCTAGGTGACTTTAACTACCCAAACATAGACTGGAAGAACTACTCATGCCAGAACACAAAGGCCCAGAGATTCTTTGATTTTTGTCAATGCAAATGCTTTGAAACAGCTAGTCAATACCCCCATAAGAGGTGATAATATATTGAACTTGGTATTAACCAACATGAGTAACCAATGCAGCATCCCTACAGTATCATCCTCCCTTGTAAGATCCAACCATAAAGCGGTCATGTTCAAAGTCACCATCTCCAACAACACCCCTCCTGCAAGGGTCAAACAAAAAAACTTCTCCAAAGCTGATTACAGCCTCCTGAGGGATGGAATAAACATCTTCACAGCCCTCTCCCCCTCTGTAGGAACTGGCACCAGTATCCCAAACTATACCAAATGATATACGGACATTTATATAGATGCATGGCATCAGGAATACCTGACAGGATTAAATCATCCTCCGCAAGGAAGAGTAAACCTGTCTGATGGACATCTGCAATAAATAAACTCTATAACAAAAAAAAAATTGCTGTCCAAAACCAAGAAGGAGTAGGTGCCCAATTGGAAGCAATCTCTCAATAGCTTAAACAAGCAAGTAAGAGCACTAGTGAAATCCTCCAAAGCAAACTTCAAGTTCAAATTGGCCACATATACTAGAGACAGTCATAAAGCCTTCTTCACAAACATCCATAATCTCAAAGGTAGCACTCAGATCTGTTCAAAACTGGTGCTCAAGGACATCACATATATAAATACTGTAGATATATCAAACTTGCTGGCTGACAGATTCAGCAAAAATTTCACTCCTCTGTCTCCCCATCAGTAAATCAGGACATTCCCAGTACTTGCCCCCTTCCCCTTATATCTAGGGAACAGGTCATCAGTGCTCTCTCAAAGGCAAAAAATACAGCATCCTTGGGACCCGATAACATCCCAGGCTGCATCCTACATGAACTTAGGCAGGAACTTGCAGCACCATTAGGCACCCTATTCAACCAAATCCTGAGTACTGGCTTTGTCCCAGCTGAGTGGAGGAAAGCCACTGTCATCCCTTTACATAAAGGTGGAGTGTCCACTGATTGGGAAATTATAGACCCATCAGCCTAACTAGCCTGATCTGCAAAGCCATGGAATGGATTATCATGGACATCATTAACAAGGACATTGACAACCTCCAAACACTCAGTCCCACATAATTTGGCTTCATCAAGGGGAGGTCGTGTCTGTTAAATTTGGTCAAATTTTTTGAGACAGTCACCAAAGCCATGGACGAGGGGAAGGTAGTGCACACCACCTAAAGCCTTCGACACTATTCCCCATTCAGGCATAATAGATAAACTCTCTCAGCTAGGCATCAAACCATATGTTCCCAGATGGGTAGCTAACTGACTCACTGATAGAACCCACCTAGTCAAAATAGGGGAAGCCACCTCAAGCAGTAGAGCCGTATCGAGTGGTGCACCCAGGGTTCGGTCTTGGGACCTCTGTTATTTGGGATTTACTTTTCTAAGGTGCAGGCCAAAACCAGTGGGCTATGGCTGACCAGGTTTGCAGATGACTGCAAACTGGGCATGGTTATCAATTCCCCTAGTGATGTGGACATCCTCCAAGAGGGTCACACCCAGACAAATGACTGGTGCCAGAAACATGGCCTCAAGCTGAATACAAAATAAAATGCATCATCATCCCCTTTGCTTTCATTGTATGGAAAGCTTTCTACATGGTCCACCTCATAAGTAAGGGTATCTCATCCAGGGACAAGGAGGTCATAATATCCCTGTATTCTTCTCTTATAAGGCCTATTATTGAGTATAACTCCCCACTCAGCATGTACCTCGCAAAGCACATGCAGCAGCTGGAGAGATCACAGAGGTTCCTCACCAGAAGAATCCAGGGCTTCAAAAATCTGCCTTACACAGATAGGCTACAAAGCCCTATCTATCTACTCTGTTTCATATAGACTCCTCAGAGGTGACCTCTGTCTGGCATACAACGCAATCAAAGACCCCACTTTGATGAAACTGCTGCATATCTGCAAGTCAAGCTTCACTCAAGTAACCCACACACGTGGCCTCAACCTGGTCTGTGACATCAATAGGACTTGTTGGTGGACAGATTTGTGTCCAAGAGACTCCCACATGACTCCCCCATATGTGGAATGGACTCCCTCTCCACGTCAAGCAGAGTACCTCTTTACCCCATTTTAAGAGCAACCTGGATAACTAGATGGGAAATAGAAAATACATCCCTGGGATTCCACCACTGTCCCTGCTGGACAGGGGCATTGGGTACTGATTTGTCTATACATGGGCTAAACTCTTGGCTAGGCTTTTAAGGGCCTCAATGCCAATAGCCTAGTAACTTCCTATGATCCTTCTATCTTTTCCTGTACAAAATGTTTATGCCTCTGTCAGTGTTCTCAATCCTTATGTTGTGGGGAGTACCTCAGATTCACTTTATTTGCTCGAAATCCTGAAATATCGAATTTCAGAATCTCGAGCCCATAAAGTGAAAAGGCTAAGACATCGAACACCCAGAACCACGAAATTCAAAATTGCGACTTCTATACTACACACACACCACACACATACACACACCTTCCACTCCAAAAACAAAAACACAACCCAACCCTATGTACAAGCAGGGGGGCTGTGCCCCCTGCACCCCCCACACCCCACCTACTTAAATATACTAACTCCAAGGTTGCACTACATACACAAACACACGAAACATAACCACACAAGCTACATCCCCCTCGCACACACGCACACAACACAGTAACAAAACTCACTAGCACACACTACAGCCCCTACCCAAAACCCTTAGAACATAAACACTTACCTCAATCCATGAACACAGTGCAACACCAGAACCGCTAATTCAAAACCTCTGAAATGCGAGATTTTGAATTTCATGCTTCTGGGTGTTCGATGTTTTAGCCTTTCCTCTTTATGGGCTTGAGATTCTGAAAATCGATATTTCAGGATTCCAAGCATATAAAGTGCTTCCATATCTTCTGTAATTGTAGTAATACTAATACTCTTAGGCTGGACTTACTGTCATCCACTTGTAGGCTAATGGCTTGTTGATGTCATAATATCTCAAGGAAGGTATTTTTATGACCATCTTCTTCAAGATTCTGAAACTGATTTCTTATTTGGTTTCCTCTTACAAGTTAACATTTTTTCAAGCAATTTTTGCAATGACATCAATGATATGGATAAATGAAGTATGAAATTTGTAACATACTGAGCCATTTCCAAGACACTTGGCAATACAACTTTGTTCTCCAGACATTCCATCAGTGCCACAGCCTTGACTTTTCAAGACTGGACTCTATTCCATTCTCTATGATCATAAATCCCATACACTTTATAGAGCTTGCACATGTCTGATACTGCATTGAATACAAATTCACACTATTACATCACTGTCTTTTCAATGACTTTGCCAGTATATGATCATGTTCCTTCTGTTTTCACTCCATACCAGTATATCATCTGCAATATTCAATGCCTGTTCAAACATTCACAGTATATACAATGACTCTTTGTAAGACCTATGGAGCCAAAGAGATCCTAAAATATATCTCCAAGAAATAATAGTATCCATAGACAGCAGCACACATTCTTCATTCAACTTTTCTGGTAGTTTGCCAAAGATTATTAAAGCTATGAACTTCTAATGAACTTCAGTCTGTAGATTTGTATATGATTCTCATTTGCCTTCTGTTTGACTGAGCAATTCACTTAACCAGACAGTGATTTTAAGTCTCCACTTAAAGCTGGCCTCAACCAATGTGAACAATCTGGTTGCAAAACATATAAGAAAATAAAAATGTAATTGAAGATTAGATTATGGAATTCAACACTGAAAGGTACTTGTCTCTATGCAACATAACTCCAACTTTCTCAGTAGCCTTAAGGAGACCATGTTCCATTTTAATAGCCTTATTCAAATATATATATATATATATATATATATATATATATATATATATATATATATATATATATATACAGACTGTATTCATTTGAGACTGATAACCCAGACTTTTGGTTTAGCTTTCTAGTAATGATCCCTAATTATTCCATGCATTTAAGCTCTTGCTAAAGTCTTTGCAATACAGACCCTGACACAGGCCTTGAAGGATGCACATAAGGGGGAATATCAGCCTTCAATCAGATGGTATACTGTCCTGGCAAATAACAATGCTTGAAAACAAGACATTGTATGTTTTGATTTGGAATTTGATTTGCTCTGTCATTATTTCTGGTCATTGCACAGTTTTACTGCTACAGTTTAGTTTATTTTCTTTAAAAAGCCACACACCTTGAATTCAATAAACTAAAATTGTCATGCTCTTTGTCTATGCACATTACTTGCCTTTGTACCATATATGATTTTGATTTCAGTTTTGAATATTGTATTAGCTTTACAACCAGACATTTTTGATTGGACACTTACTTCATCTCACCATCCCAGTTATTTGCATGCTGCTCTGTCAATGGTGTTCCACTACTGCAATGTTACCACTTGTAACAGCACTTAATATGATTTGTTTTTGTACCAACACTCAAGTTCAATTTAAATAAATCCATGGCCTCAATACGACAACAAAGTAAACAAGGAACAGCATAGCTTGTCATTCACTAACAAAGCCTAACAATACTTCTCATTCAAGTATTTATTTTTACCCTGTCTAATTTAAAATGAATGTTCTCAGTGTTAATCAACAACTTTCTGATCAGTAGCTTCTACTTGTGCAGTACATTGTGACTGTATTCATATCTCTGACACAGGTTGTGCAATTTATTTGGCATCTAATCATTATTATTATTATTATTATTATTATTATTATTATTAAATGTTTTGTCATCACATGCTCTGTTTCAACATCTTATCACATTTTTGTTTGGTTCGGGTTACTCCACATTTTTATTTACACAGCATCTATCCCTTCTGTGAGCAAAATTTCAGTCAGGTAGACGCTAATAGCTTCCCAGAGCCCCTGATTTCTTGTAAAAATAAATGCCTGACGTAGAGCAGATATTTTAGTTTCTCAGTACTATTTAAACTTTTGTCCAACTTGGAAAGAAGTCAATTTTCAGCAGAGGCCCAGAGAGAAGTGCTCCAGACGCATGTCTTTGTAACATGGGAGAAAACCGGAGTACCCGGAAACCCACACAAATGCAGGGAGGACATGCAGACTCTGCACAGAAGGCACCCCAGTGGACAATAGAACTGGAGAACCTCTTGCTGTGAGGTGACAACACTGCCGCTGCATGACTGCACCATCCCATTAAGACTCCAGTTTCCCAGGAGGGATCAGCATTGCTGGTTCTGTAATCTCTGCAGTCATTTTATTCTTTTTGCATTTATTGTAAAATATAAAAAAATGAGCAAAACAAATGAATGACAGAGATACATTATTAACATTATTTTTTCACTGATGCTACATTGTGCTTTGTACTAAATGATAAATACACTTCAAACTATAATATAATACAGACATTGAGAAGGAGCTGATCTGAAAAGATATTTTACTTCAGCACTAGCACAAGAAAAATTATGTTTTCAGAAAAGCCAGTGTTCAGCTCTACTGACCAACTTAGAGTCACATGGTCCTGATTAATATATACTGCCACAACAACCGGAACAAAGAAAACCACAGAAAAGAATACATTGCAATGTCTCATGGAGATGATACATACCTATATCTAGGATCAAATTTTGATGAAGCCATGGAGATATGCGAGGAAAGTGTCTAGCATGGAAAATGAAACAGAGAAAACAGGTAATAACAATTAGAGGGCTGAAAAAGAATTAAGGAAAGAGAGAGAGAGAGAGCAAAAGATAGAAAAAAGGCCATGTCATAAAAGTATTGTTTAAAATGGCATACGAAAAGCCCACACAGAAATGAAAGAGAGAAAGTGAAAACATGGGAATGGGAAAAAGTTAGACTGGGGAAAGACATATATCATGAATTAAAAAAAATGAAGTGAGCCAATCCATACCTGACAAAAAAAGAGAACAGGATTAGATGGCTTTAATAAAGCATTTTATCAAATAAAGAAGAGGATAAAAGCATTATTAATGTAGTCATTCAGTAGGTGTTCAGAGAAGAGCAACATGCTAGAATCCTTAAGAATGGTCCAAGTCTTTATTTCATCTTTAGTCACAATAGTAGAACTCTTAATCATAGACCGGTCTGTCTGCTGAGCAGTGATGCCAAATTAGAAGCCAAAAGAGGGGCTATATCACTTTATCGAATGGCTATTCCATTAATAGACATCCGTTGAATCCCTTTTTATCAAAGCCACTCTTTATTGAATGACAAATTTTTACTAGGGGAAATCAGCTGTTGGCCAACCAAGCCACTTTAAAAAAAACATAAAATTTCAAACCTACCAAGGTGGGGGGCTGTGCCCCCCATCCCACCAACTAAATATACCAACTCCGAGATCGCACTACAGTGGGGAAAAGGGCATATTCCAGATGGTGGCCAACTGCCGATTTGTCTTAGTTAAAATTTGCCATTCAATGAAGAGCAGCTTTGATAAATAGGGGTTCGAACAATGGCTATTCGCTGAATAGCCATTTGATAAAGTGATATAGACCCACCAATAGCCATGATATCTATTCAGTGTGACCCACTATTAACCCAATGTAAAATGCACTGACAATTTCTGCACAAGGAAGACTCCGTAGTAAACTTATAAAAATTAAAAAAAACTTTTTGATACATCAAAATGTTTATTAAAGTTTTACATTATTACTGTGGTGTGTTCCTTGTGAAGATATTGTCAACACTTTTTATATTAGCTGCCAAATTAATAGCCAGATAGTAGTAAGAAGAATGTGGTAATGCTGTGGGATGTCAAAAGTGATAAGCAAGTTGGGATCGTGAAGGATAGTTGTTCTACAGAAGTGGGGCTACTCAGTATCTTTGTAGGCGTAAACAAGGAAGATGCATTATTTGTACATTAATTATCTTATTGGACATTAGAAAAGTCACTGATTCATAAATTCCAGTTTATATCACAACTTATTTTCTAAGCACTTTACAACTGACATGTGTGTTTATAAAACAGCAGAAGTAAAAAACATCAGCATTAAATAAATAAACTGAATATAGCAGAACAGAGACTTAAACAGCGTTGTCTGTATATATAAGGGATAAGGTAGAGAGGACTACACTAATGTTTAATGATAATGCTGCAAAAAGAGTAGTGATTAAAATTGCATGGCTTAATCTTAAGCTAAAAGATAAAAAATAATTTAAACAATTGAAAAACTTTGTGATTTTAAGGCAGGACCTAAAATATAGAAATGGCACCAGGAAGAACAGCATCATGATGAAAGAAATGTGGGAAAAAAACAGCATTAGAAATAAACCAATTATTAATGTCACCTCAGTGCTGTCCAGATGGCCTTTAAGAAAGCATGACAATTCTCCATAAAGGGATTAGGAAACATCAGTGATGAGCACAGTTTGACAGATGCCAAAATTATATGCATGTACATGACAACCACAACTCAGCAAACTAGTATCATTTCTTCACAAATTACTTTTAAAGCCTTTGCATCAAAGGCAACCTATCTTGAAGCATTCTACAATGAGTCTAATTCAGCATATGCAATAGAAACACATGCTGAGTACCCTCAACCCAATAATCACATAAAATGCACTTCATAAAAAAAGTTAAAAGCACTAGCAAATTAGATAGAAAAGTTAGGGGACAACAACAGAAGATGCAATAATGCAACATAGGAAAATGGATGTTGTTCTTGTGAACAAAACATACAAGCCTGTTTTTAAAATACAACTGAAATGTTTATCAATTAATAATAATCAAAAGTTGCTTGCATTCTCACAGTTTCCAAGTAAAGAAAGGAAATCAAATTCAAAGCCACAAACAATAAAAATTGATAGGCTCTCTTGGCCCTGAAAATAAGTTGGGTATTCTTTTCTGAGTACTAGAAGAAGAAAGATTTGATCTTATGTATGGAAATTAAACAAGAAAATTATTCATGCTGTTAAACTGATAGAATTTACATTGACTTTCAAACAATGCATTTGATGAAATAGAGACAATCTGGAAATGTAGTTGATGAGTCTCGATCTGGAAATATTTAAATAGGTTATCAGAAGGATCTGATAATGTGCTAAATAGCAGGTATGTGTAGTCAGTATTTGTATCAGATGCAAATTCTGAAATATTATAAAAAATAAAGCAAGTGGAATCCTTATCATAATCTTTTCCTCACAGAAATCAAAAGGGGCAAACCATAGGATATATTTGCATGGGTGGGCAAAATTATTAGAAATTTAGTAAATGTTCATAGAAAACAAGTGTGAAAGTATCCTGCCAGTTGTACTTAAAATATTTAAAACAATGTTGAAAATGTAAGTTATGAATAATATATGCATGAGTTTTAAAAGAAGCACTCACATGTGAAATAAAAAATAACATTTCTGGACAAAAAGATAATTTTTAACAAAAATACGTGCATGTCTTGAATACATACTTATCTTTTTAATCTGTCAGTTTGTGCTTCAAGTCAAGTATTGAAATAATAGGGCTGTACCTCCATTTGAGTAAATGTGAATCATTAAGGAAAATAGCAGTGAACATTTATTGGTGAATGTTACTGCAGAATGAAGTGGGTAAAATGATAACACTTGAGGAAGATGGATATCACAAAAGCAATGCAGTCAATGTTTTAAACAGCCCCCCAACTTGAACAGTAGAACACTGTGTCCACATTGCTCATTCATTTCTATGCATCGTAATCAGTATATTTTTTCTACTGAAGAAGCTGTTCCTCCTGCAATATATTGATTGCAAATGCAATGATACAGTCTGTGCTCATCTACTTTTTTGATAAATTGTTTACTTCTGCTATCCGTACAGAAAATGTTATGCTTTCAGAATGGCTAAAAGCATTTTGACATGTCTTTCAATTGAACACAATGTTTTTGCACATTTCTGATTCGGTTTCTATGGATATGTATTAGAAGAATGAAAATATTCATCAAACAAAGCACATGTCTGTCACTACCTCCAAGCAGCACTGGGAATATCATCTTCATCTTTTAATATCTTAAGTCCTGAAGATAAGAAAAGCAGTAAATGCAGCTTCTAGAACTGATTTTCTTCCTCTTGAAGAATACTTTGACAGAGGGTGATATTTTTTTCTTTATCGTGCAGAGTCAGATCTAATACTTTCTGACTGAAACTTGCCAGGTTATTCATTAGTGAGGTGTGTGTCTGTGTGAGTGTATATATATATTATATTATTATTATATTATATTATATTATTATTATTATTATAATATATTATTTTTTTTTTGTGTGTCTTTCTGCTTTTCCCGGTTAGGGGTCGCCACAGCGGAACTCCGGTCCACTAATGATTGGTAGTTGATTTTTACGTACTGGCTTGCCAGGCCTGACACACAACCTTCAATGAAGGTACGCCCATTCACGCATGTCTCCACACAGAAGACGCTCTAGTTGAGAATTGAACCGGACAGCGTCTTACTGTGAGGCGACACCGCTACTGCAGCATATATATATATATATATATATATATATATATATATATATATATATATATATATATATATACTTACCAGAATATCGAATCCCGCTTCATCGGGGCGACTTCGCCAAATCTTCAGTACATTGAACACCTGGAAAAATGAAAACAACCCCAGGCAAGCAACCACTTCAACACCAGGACAAAACAACTAACAGCGAAACAAGAAAACACTCCAAGTGGGGATCTTCACTCCCCACACCCCCCGATGTAAAGGCCTCTGCCCCTAACCCCCCCTAACTAAATATGCCAACTCTGAGATCACACTACAGTGTGTGTGTGTGTGTGTGTGTGTGTGTGTGTGTGTGTGTGTGTGTGTGTGTTTGTGTGTGTGTGTGTGTGTGTGTGTGTGCTCATGTGTGTCTGTCCCTTTTGATACAGGCACTGGTTTGATTAGTATATAATGATGAAAATCACTAGCCAGCCAATATACTAAAATGATTGCTGCTAAAACAAGTGTCCAGGCTTTTCTCAAAATATCTAAAGTAGTGCTTGCTTTAATATAATTTGGTAGCCTGTTCCATACATCAGCTGCTCTCTCAGAAATCCAGTTAGTACACTTCTCATTCCTATAGAATCTTCTACATACTGTAAGTTGTCTGATGATTCTCTACTGTTTTTTGATAACCCCAAACTTTCCCAGAGGTAGTTGTCCCTAAATGCCCTATATACCTGAATAAGATCTCGTAAATATCTATATGAGAGACTGCACATGTTCAGATATTTTACTCTTTCATAATAACTTAAAATTGTTCACATCCATGGATGCCCTTGGTATGCTTCTGTTGTACTCTTTCCATTTTATCATGTTTGTTTTCTTATAAGGTTTCCATATTGTTATTCCATACTCAAATTTGGGTCTAATATACTTAACAAACAATGACTTCAACATTTCTGTTATAAATTGTTATACCACATATAGTTCTATAACTATCACTAACCAATTGGTTGATATGATTAGAAAAACTCAAAGCTGTATCTACCCATATGTCCAGGTCCGTAAATGAATCTACAGCTTCAGTCACTTTGTGTTGTGTTAAATATTCACTTTTCAATTTATGTCTCCCAAATCTCATATACTTAGTGTTTAATGCATTTATCAGCATATTATTCTCCTGAGTCCAAATGGTCAATTTAATCAGTCCTTTTGCAGGCATACTCTATCTGTAGCACATGTAATCAGTTTGCAAATTTCATGTCATCTGCATACAGACTGTAGAAACCACAGATGACACATACAATCTAAACAAGTAAGGGCCTAGGACAGAGCCCTGTGGGACACCCTGACTGTAAGCAAGAATTTTATCTCACCATTTGCTGTGTGATACTTGCCATGTCCTGTGCAGCTAGCCACCTTATCAATAGTACATCAATACCTAGATTTTCTAATTTATTGATCAGTGTATGACCCTGTCAAATGCTGAAGTTACATCTATATAAATTACATCACAGCACAATTTTTCATTCACAGCTGTCATTATATTGTTATAGAGCATAATGTTACAGGTGGTAGTAGATATTCACATGGCTCCAAGTCTCAACCTTTCCAATTCTGAAAACTTATCCAATATTACTTTCTCCATTATTTTTCCACAACATGAAAGCATCCTTAAGGGTCTGTATGACTCTGGGTTTGTCCTACTTAACATTCACTTTAAGACAGGTTAAATAAGTGCACGCGTCCAATCTTGATGAATCTCTCCATATTTCCATGACCTAGTAAATTATAAATACAATGGTACTGCAAGTTCTTGATGAAGTATTCTCAGCTCACTATTACTAACTCCATTTCCTTCTTGTGCTTTGTTTGGATCGAGTTTGTATAGATCTTTTTTCAATATACTCTACTTTGATTTCAGTATCTGAAGTTACCTGAATGTCACTAGGACAAATTATAACTCCCTTTGTGGTGCCAACATGTTTTGCACAAGTTTTTGTAAATATATCTATAATCTGTTGTATCTGATAATACATTTTAGAACCTACACACAGTTTATCAATTTCTGTCTTTACTCCTTCCCCATATTATGTATTTATTAAATGATTTCCTGTTATGCTCAATATTTTTGTATACATTTTCTTCAATTTGTTTTATATCGCCTCACACTGCTCTTAATTTGTTTGTCCAGCTTGTTTATTTCAGCATTCAAAGTTGTAATTCAACCTCTTTTCCATTTCTTATATATTTTGTCTCTTGTCATAGTTAGGTATTTGCTGTTATGAAAGTAAATCCCCATGATGTTGTATGCCCAGATCCTGATGTTAAACTTTTTTTTTTTGATTTTTTGCACTCATTTTGTCTCTCAAAGCTTTTCACATTCCTTCTGCAGTTTTTCTGATGAACGCATCACTCCAATTAGTTATACATACTGACTGTTTTGCTTTCAAATAATTTGTAATTAATATTCTGTGCATTAGTTTAAATTTCAGTTTGGGAGAATTATTTATCAGCAAATTAACCTTTATAACCCCATGATCACTGGACATCAATGGTAGTAAAACTTGACATGAAGTAACAGTAATTTCTTTAGGAACACAATGGGCTGGATTCACGATGGCTTACACGGAGTGTACGAGTAGATTAAGACTCCATGCAGCCATCATGTCCAATGAGCAATCCAGGAACATCTTGTAGGGGCGTGTAAGAGAGCTTCTAAAATGTCTCCTACACGGACAGGGCTGGGATATGCAAATTACCTCATTTGCAGCCAAGAGGCATGCAAATGAGGTAAATTTGTGATCCAGGAAGCACAAACCTGTCCGAGTAGGAGCCGTGTTAGCTGCAGAAATGTACTCAGTTGACAACTGAGTACTGTTCTGCAAATAGCACAATGGTGCCTTGTCAGCTCCAAATAAAGGTTGCATATGGTTGAGGAAGCATGCCAATGGCCAAATATATGGCCATTGGAAATGTTCCCAGATGCAAAATTAAAATAAAAATACTTTTTTTTTTTTTTTGGTGATTTCCGATGTTTAAGCGTAGCGCAGCGCCGCCCAAACGGGGTGCGCTAAAAAAAATCATAAAATAAGAAAATAAAAGCCATGAACGTGGAATCTATAGAAACTGTTAAAATACAATGTAAGGGAAGAGCAGGCTGAAGACAACATGGCCACCGAGTAGGGGTTGCCAAGGAGAGAAGCTCAGTCTAAGACATGTAACCAAGCATTAGTAGGCAATGCTATGTAAATGAGTGTTAGGATAGTGAATCACACTTTTACATAGCAAATGAGCACAGTCAGTGGAGTTTAGGAGTAGGATATGGGGAGTAACAGAGTAGGAGATAGGTGACATCACAAGGCGTGTATGTATGAAAGTAGTGAAGCTCATAGGAGCAGAGTGGCATGAGTCAGCTGTCAGTTAGACATCATGGAAAGAGGTGTGCCAACAGGTAGGCCAGGGAAAGCCATGAAATGGAAGGTGTATGCTGTGGATAACACCAAAGATTTTTGCTGAGCGGGTATGCGCGCGTGTGTGCGCCTGTAAACCTGAGTAATACAGAGTGCGCAAGTGAAAGCATGAGTGTGCATGTTTAAGCCGGAGTAAGCATGTATAAGGCTGTTTAAAGACCTGTAAGCACTTTTGCGCTGGTGTGTGTGCATTTTAACCCAGATAAGTAAGTTGTAGTCCGTCTAAGCATGTGTGCACGTGTGTGAGCTGCTATGAGCGTGTCTGAGCTTGTATGCACATCGCTCCCCCCTGAGGAAACAGAAAGGAAAAAGGAAGCACAACAAATAGTAGGAAGCTACAAGGGAATACTAGTAGAGCTAGCAGGTGAAAACAATCAGAATCAGGCAATTATGCAGACAGAACACTAGCCCAGCCCATCACTTAAAACTCTGCAAACAACAGTGCAGTTTGTTTCTCTCAAGAGACACTGCAACACTGGAGTAAGCTACTAGAAGTGAAAACTGAAAAAGCTACACTCAGACAAAAAATGCTAGGGGCTGCCATTGCTGTTATAAGGCGACATATGCAACATGCTGAGGGTGGTGACAATGCAAATGCTGCCGGACAACCCACAGTGAGGAGATGGAGAAGAGTGTACAGGCCCAGGGTCACCTACCAAGGGTTACATGAGCTGGAGTTAGTTGTGTTGGCCTAAGAATACTAGCAACAGGTACCTTCCAGAGACCAACTGGTGATATGATGGCGATATCACAGGCATCAGCATCCAGGGTACTGCACTAGTTCCTGGATGCCATGTCAGCACATGTCAGTGATCATGTATATTTCCCCAATTCCCGTGAGGTATTGGCCAGCAATATGCGTCTCTTCCAGCAAATAGCAGAATACCCTGAGGTAGTGGGTGCAATAGACTG
Source organism: Protopterus annectens (assembly GCF_019279795.1). Taxonomy (NCBI): domain Eukaryota; kingdom Metazoa; phylum Chordata; order Ceratodontiformes; family Protopteridae; genus Protopterus; species Protopterus annectens. The sequence goes on along the minus strand of NC_056732.1, from coordinate 1,170,187,094 downwards.
CACGCATATACGCATCAAAGCACCAGCTGGTGAACGGGGCAGGGCCTACATTAACCGCAAGGGCTTCCCCTCCATCAACTGCCAGGTCATGTGTGATGCCCAGGGCATAATAATGAATGTGTGTGCTGGCTGCCCTGGAAGCTACCATGATTCCTATATCTGGCATCTGACGCAGCTGTACTGAACATTTGCCAATGGGGACATCCCACATGGTCACTTAGTGGGGGATGCTGGCTATGCACTGGAGCCATGGCTGATGACACCCATTAGAAACGCACACACACCTGAACAGGAATGCCATAATGAGGCACATGCACAAACACGAAATGTAATTGAGCATGTGTTTGGGTTGTTCAAGTCACGGTTCTGATGCCTGGACACATCTGGTGGAGCCTTGCAATACTCACCAACTACATGTATCCAAATTGTCATGGTATGTGCTACGCTACATAATATGATTCTGTGAAAACAGCTGCAGCAGGACCAGCATAGGTCTGGGCCAAACAGCCCCCGACCATTGCCAAGGCCATCACAGGCAGAGCGTGACTCAGAGGAGGAACAACCTGAGCCTGCCCCAGTAGGCAGAAGAAGGAGTGCCCAGTATGCCTTGGCCTTGGCAAAGAGGCAACGCATAGCACATACACTGGCTCAGTAGGAACCCTGGAAATGATACCGCTCTCTGATTCCCAAATATAGTGAAAGGGATGCCTAAGTCGACACAACCTGCTTTCAAACATGTGCAGGGAGTGTAGTATGTGCATCCAACATAGGCAGCCCTGCAGCACCACCTGAGGCATGAATGCCATGTGTTAAGCAATGTAAGGTAGTGCTAAACAACATTTACCACCATGTAGTATATGCAAACTTGATGACCTTGAGTATCATCCTACCCTCACCAAACATGATGCCACAATATGAAGACAAGATGATCAATTAAAACAATTGGCTTAAGTATTGGTGTCAGTGAAAGGGGATCCAATGCCTGTCAGCCTGGGATGACATGCTCGATAAGACATGATGCTTTGCTAGGGATGGCTTTCACCTGTTACCTGTGGCCTTTTGGATATTGCCAAAGGCTCTTGTCACCCCCATAGTGCCTTTTTTAGGTAAGGCTCAAAAGACAAACCCACCTCCATAGGTATCACAAGGGATAAGAAACTAGAAGTAATGCTACTCAATGCCAGAAATCTAAACTGCAAGATGCACGCACTCCAAACTCTCCTCAGCATGGAGAATGTTGATATCTGTGCAGTAACAGAAACCTGGTTTAAGGCTCCCAAGAGCACCCTAGCACTAACAGGTTACACCTCATACCATGCTTTACAGCCACAAAACATGGAACAAACTACAAAAGGAGGGTGAGTATCAATATTTGTCAAAGATACCCACACCCCCAGGTTGATGGCACAGCATGAAGCATCAGAGACTATCCATGTGCAACTAACAGTGGGTAAAACCACCTTCCAGTTCATAGCCTACTACAGACCACCCTCCTAAACCCAGGAACCACACTTGGCTGACTGGAGAACACATGAAAATATGAAGGTCTCCCCAAACACCATTATATTGGGTGACTTCTACTACCCAAACATAGACTGAGAGCATTACCCTAGCTGAAACACCCTAGCCCAAAGGTTCCTAGAATTTATAAACTCAAATGCTATGGAACAATTTGCTACCACTCCCACAAAAGGGGAAAACATACTGGACCTGATCATCACCAACATGGGGACTCTATGCCCAAGACCAGAAGTGTATCCCTCACTGGTAAGATCAGACCATAGAGTCATCTCACTGGATATTCACATCCCGACCCCAGCCCATGGCCAGAAAACCACAGTGAAAAATTTTCACTAAAGCAAATGTCACACTCCTCAAAACTGAGGTGGAATACTTCACAGCCCCTGTGCCTGTGAAAAATATGTCCCAGACCTCAGAACCTTTTATAAACACATTCTATGAACACCTTCAGGAATGCATGGATCATGCAATCCCAAATAAAACTAAGATCCAATCCTCCAAAGGCAGGCATCCTGTCTGGTGGACCCCAGCCATAAAAAAAACATACAATACAAGGAGGAAGCTACTATATGATAGAGCAAAATCCTAAAAAGGGAAGGCATCTCTGATCAGTGTTATTGAAAAACTACGGCCACACAAAAAATCGTCTAAGGCCATCTTTGAGAAAAAAATTGTACAGAACACTAAGGATAATCACAAAGCTTTCTTTAGTTATGGTAGGAACCTGGGTGGGAATTCCCAGATATGCTCAGAATTAGTCCAAAATGACAAACAATACACCAAACCCACAGACATTGCCAACATCCGAGCTGACAGGTTCAGTGCAAACCCCCCACACACACCAAAAGGGCAAATATCTATCCCAGCAGAGTGCTGGTCCCCTGACATCTCAGATGCTCAGGTAACAGCCAGCCTCTCCAAACCAAAACATACAGCATCAATGGGACCAGTCAGTTTCCTGGGCTGTGTCCAACATGAACCCCAAGAAGAATTGAACACAAACATAAAACCACTGTTCAATCTCAGCCTTACCACAGGATATGTACCCAAAGAGCAGTGTACAGCAACAGTGGTCCCTCTCCACAAAGGTGGTGCCTCAAGGGATACTGCAAACTATTGGCCCAGAAGCCTGACTAGCTTGGTCTGCAAAGCTATGGAAAGGATAATCATGGACCTCAGAAATAAAGATATTGGGGACCTACAGACGCTGGATCCTACCCAGTTTGGCTTTGTTAAGGGCAGATCCTGCCTCTTAAACTTGGTTGAGTAATTTGAAACAGTCACCAAGGCCATTGACAAGGGGAAGGTGGTCCACACAGCCTACCTGGACCTCGCAAAACCCTTCCATATAATACCCCACTTGGTCATTATAGATACGTTCACCAGCTTCAATATAAACCCCTATATCACTAGATGGGTTGCAAACTGGCTCAAGGACAGAACCCACATGGTCAGAAATGCTGGAGACATGTCAGACCCCAAACCAGCTACAAGTGGCATCCCAAAAGGCTCAGTTCTGGGACCTCCCTTGTTTGGTATATATTTCTCGGAGGTACGGGCCAACACAGAAGGACTGTGGCTGAACAAGTTTGCAGATGACTGCAAACTGGGCGCCATAATCGACCCTCCAACTGACACAAGCATCCTACAAAAGGGCCTCATAGAAACAGACAACTGGTGCCAGAGCCATGTCCTCAAACTAAGCACAAAAAAGTGTATAGTCATCCCCTTTGGCAAAAACTAAGTGCCCACAAATTACCACATAGGTGGTAACTCATTAAGTATGGAAGAAGTGATAAGGGACCTGGGGACCCAAGTTGATAGCAATCTCTCATTTGACAACCACATGGCCAAAGTGTTTAGAAAAACATTTCATATAGCCCACCTAATCATGAAGGTATTCACATCTAGATCAGGGGAGGTCATTGTGCCTCTTTACTCATCCCTCATCAAGCCCATAATTGAGTACAATGCCCCTTGTGGGATGTACCTTATCAGACACCTGCAGCAGCTGTAAAGACCACAAAAGTATCTCACCAGGAGGATCAAACAGCTCAAACACATGCCATTTGCTGCCCGGTTAAAGAAACTGCAGCTCCACTCAGTGGCATGCCGCCTGCCCAGAGGTGATCTGTGCCTGATGTATAAAGCCATGTCCAACCTGGAATCAATGGACATGCTGCACCTTGGAAAATCAGAATCCCATCAAGCTACGCTCTCAAGAGACCTGAACCTTAGGACTGAAATAAATAGGACATGCTGGAGTGACAGATTCATAACCCAGAGGCTCCCTCCACTCTTGCGTAAACTCCCACTCCAGGTTAGCCAGAGTCCCTCATTGACTCTCTTCAAGAGGAATCTGGATGAGTGGATGGGAAATTGCAGGTTTACCCTGGGTATCACTTCTATGTCACTGTTAGACAGAGGCACAGTATACTAACCTTGAAAAATGTCATGGCAAACTCCACTTAAAATGTGTGTTGAAAGCCAAACACACACTGGCTGGGCTTATAAATGCCCTAGGGCAGATAGCCTAGTATGAACCTATGAAAAGAATCACACACACCAACTAGTACAATTGTGGTCAATGTGGAGTAAGGTTTGGCAATGTCCACCCAAGTTGGTGAATAAACAGCAATGTTGGACAAGCCTGGTTTAAGTAGGCCATAGCTGAACAAAATGCAACATGCTCATAGATGCCCAACTGGTCCTTAACCAGTCTGGTCGGCTCAGTATGAACATTTAAAGCAGTGATGGGATTCAAACCCATGATACTGTGCACCATAGTGAAAGTACTGAACCAGTACACCATGACAGTATTGCAGTGCTCAGCCAGTATGAAAGAATGCTGACAAGTCTTTGCAAACTATCCCATTGAAACCCTGCAGGCACAGCACAATCCCTGTTGAGTTATGACACAAAGGAGTCTGGCAGTAAGAACACAACATGACTTCCAACACACACAGTATAAATGTCAATATTGGTCATGTTCACACACAGCCACAAATGTAGTGGACTTCAGATCACAACATATGGAAAGGTCACACTTGGCATGCTCACACACTTGGATAAATGAGACATATGTCAGGCAACAAACCATGGAAAGCCTGAACTGGGCATGCTCACACCCTTAGGCCATGTCTGAGTATGGCAGTCGGCCACACATATCTGGCAGTTGTATGTGTTAAGCCAGGAACCTCCCACGATCCAGCAATCTGCCCTGTGCACACAGTTAAATGACAACAGACACATATATTAATATACTGGAACCCTGTCATGATCAAACATGTTACGTAGATACAAAAGTTGTTCATAGAAACTGGGAAAGCTGCGGCAATAAAGACCTGCAAACAGTATCAGCAACAAATATTGTGCATCCCCAACATAAACATAGGTGCAGAAGTCGATACTAGGCTGTCTGCCATAGGGAATTTATAAGCCTAGGCAGAGTGTATTTGGCGTCTGCCTCCCCAGTAGAGTAGTCTACTGTGCCTCTGTAAAGTAGGTCACAGAAGGCACCCTTTAAGGCTAGTTTGCTGTGCCTCTGTCAAGCAGGGACACAGTGGAGATCCCACGGGTGAATTTGCAATCTCCCATCCATGCGGTTGGATTTTGCTGGAAGAGGGTTGGCGAGGGGCTATGTCTAACTTTAATTGGGATTCAATTCCAGAGTGAGGGGCGCCTCTGGGTAATGAATCTGTCCCTGCAGCATGTCCTATTTAGTTGTGTGCTGAGGTTTAAGTCCCTGGAGTGTGTAGTTCTAAGGGTCTTGGATGTTATGAGGTGGAGCATGTCCATTACTTCTGGGCTTGACATGGCTGTGTACGTCAGGCATAGGTTACCTCTGAGTAGCATTAAGCAACTGAGTAGAGCTGGAGATCCTTTAGTTGAGCTGCATAGGACATCTATGTGTAGCCCATGATCCTCTTGGGGAGGTACTGTTGTGGACATTGTAGTTGCTGCAGGTGTTGGGTAAGGTACACCCCAAAAGGGCCATTGTAGTCAAACATGGGCCTGATGAGTGACTAGTAGAGGGCCACAATGACCTCCCATGATCTACATGCAAACCCCCATGTGATAAGGAGGGCTATATAAAGGTCTTTGCAATGACTCTGTCAATGTTATTAGCAAAGGAGAGGTTACAATCTATGCTGGTCCCCAAATCTGTAAATACATCTTCTGCACTTAATGGATTACCACTTATGTGGTGATTTGTGTGCACCTTGTTTTCCCCAAAGGGGATGACTATGTATGTCTTAGCATTTAGCACGAGGCCATGGCTCTGGCAACAAGCATCCATCTCTGTGAGACCCTTATGGAGGAAGCATGTGTCAGCTGCAGTGTTGCTTATGGCCTCCGGTTAGCAGTCATCTGTGACATTTGTTAGACATAATCCCCCCGTGTTAGTCTGAAACTCAGAGAAGTACATACTGAACAGGACAGGTCCCACAACTGAGCCCAGTGAGACACCAGTTGTAACTGGTCTGGAACTGGACATGGCACATGCAATTCTGACCATGTGGGTTCCATCCCTGAGGCAGATAGCAACACATCTAGTGATATAGGGGTTGATATTTAAGCTGGCAAGCATATGTATGATGCCTGAGTGGGGTATTGTGTTGCAGGCTTCTGCAAGGTACAGGTAGACTGTGTGAACTACCTTGCCCTCATCCATGGCTTCAATAACCGTTTCAAAGATATGAACTATGTGTAAGAGGCAAGATCTGCCCTTAACAAAGCTGAATTGTGTATGATCCACTGTCTGGAGGCTCACAATGTTTTTGATTATGACTTCCATGATAATACGCTCCATAGCTTTTTCTACCACACTAGTCAGGCTTATGGGTGATAGTTCCTGTGGTCCATTGTGGCACCACCTTTGTGGAGTGGGAGCACTGTATCTGTATGCCATTCTCAGGGTACATATCCTGTAAGTAAGGCTAAGTTGGAACAGTGACTTAATGTGAGTGTTCAGTTCTACTCAGAGCTCGTGTAGGACACAGCCTGGGACACCGTCCGGTCCCATACATATGCTGTGTTATTTGCTGTGGAGAGGGCACCTTTCACCAGTGCATCTGTGATGTCAGGGAGGTTACATTCATTTGGGATGGGCATCTGTACCCTTGTGGGGTAAGGTGGGGGGCGTTTGTGCAGACTCTGTCTGCCAGGATGTAGGCTATGTCTGTAGGTTTGGCATATTTTGTGCTGTTATGCAGCAATTCAGAGCATATCTGGGTTGTTTCCACACATATTCCTGACATAACTAAAGAAGGCCTTGTGATTATCTGTAGTGTCTGGTTAATTTCACTGTCAAAACATGCAAGTGATGATTATATGAGGGATTGAAGTGTCTTGCCAATACTGTTCAGAGATGTCCTCCCTCTGTGGGATATTGCTCTGTTATGTAGTAGCTTCCTCCTTCTGTTGTACAGCTTATATATGGCCGGGGTCAACCAGACAGGTCTCCTGTTTTGGAGGAGTCATGGTTTTATTTGGGAAAGCATGATCAATGCATACCTGCAGGTGCTCATACGATGCGTTTGTAAAGGATTTTGCAGATTGGGCTGTATTATCTTCCAGCACGGGGCCTTTGAAGTATTCCACCCCAGTCTTCACAAGTGCAAAGTCTGCTTTTGAGAAATTCTTTACAGTGATTTCCTTGGCTGGGGGTGGGGACAGGATATGGATGTCCAGGGAAAGTTGTTTATGGTCTGATCCTAACAATGAGGGTTCTACCTCTGGTGTGGGACATAGAGTCCCCATGTTGGTGATGATCAGGTCCAATATGTATTCCCCCTTGTGGGTGTGGTGACTGGTTGTGCCATAGCACATGGATCCACAAATTGTAGTGGCTGTAGGGTGATGTTGTTGAGGGCTTGAGTAGTATCCCCAGTCAATATTTGTGTACCTGAAGTCAACCACTATAATGGTGTGTGTGAAGACCTTCATATCCTACACTGCTCCCAGGAAAGTCGAGTGAGGTTCCTGGGTATTGGGGGGGGGGGTCTGAACTACACACCAAACCAAAAGGCAGTTTTGCACAATGGTAGTTGTATATCTATGGCCTGTCATGCTTAGTGCAGTGGTACCAACCCAGAGGTGTGTGTATCTGTGATGTATATGGATACACCCCCTACTTGTGCTGTGTGTTACAAGTCCTGTGGTCATGAAGCATGGTATAGAACATAACCTGGCAGTGTCAGTTTGCAAATGTGACCCTGAACTAGGCGTCTGTTAATGCACAGATATTGTTATCCCCCATACTGAGGGATAGTAAAAGATGTACATTCCTCTTTGGAAAGACTGATCATGTCAGCACCCTATAAATACAGCAGGAGAAGGGAAATCACCGAATAATGCGAATAGCGTGCTGTGCTAATGCGTCTCTCTCAAGTATCATAACATAGTTAGGTAGGGATTTGAATCCTGCAAACGCTGTGTGTGTGGGGTGGCGGGGGGGGTGTGTATGTATGCAATTCTCTGTGAAAGGAATGGCCTTTTTGAAGACTGGGATAACACACTAAAAGATGTACATTCCTCTTTGGAAAGACTGATGATGTCAGCACCCTATATAAAGCAGGAGAAGGGAAATCATCTAGTAATGCGAATAGCGCGCTGTGCTAATGCATCCTTCTCAAGTATCATAACATAGTTAGGTAGGGGTTTGAATCCTGCAAATGACATGTGTGTGTTTGTCACACAGTTTGTCAATGTGTTGTGTGTTTTGCTTTTATTATTGTATGACATATTATTATAACAGTAATTTCAATGCACACATCAGGTATGTGTGTGCCACATACAGATATGTACCTGTGACCTTTAATAGTTCCTATGTGTGAAGCCTGCCTCATATGATTACAGTTTTTACCTTTGCCAGCATGTGCCACAGCTTACCAGACCTTAGGCCATACATGTATGCTGGTGACAATGCAGGCTACTGCAGTGATCTGTGTCCTAGGCCATCTATGTGACATACACCCATGAAAGCTTTGATAGATTAATGTGGGTGAGGGTTCATGTCTGGAGTATATGTCAGACATGTTAAAACACAGCAAAGTCTGTGAGTGATGGACATCCAGTGTAGGTGTATGGCAACTGTTGCCGATATGCATACGGACACCTTCTTGCTTAGATGATACACCGAGGGACTGTATAATACCTTTGCAAATGTGAATATCACAGGATAGACAAGATAACACTTGTCCACATGTACACACCATTACCTGTTCTACATGATGGGTGCTACCACCTACATGGTACTGTTGGAATACTATGCTAACTACATGCCAATGACAATGCTACAGTTGCGTTACAGCAATACAGCATGGCTTGGACAACAGGTATCTGTCTGTATGATACCCATGTGGTGGTTAGGTGTGTCATGTGTAGAATGCATTGTAGGCCACTGTATGCATTTGCAGTCATGGATGGACATATCTGTAGTGTGTTGACGTGTACGTGAGACTGCTATATGCCAAAGAGTATTGTTCCCAGGGATGTGTGGGGCTCAGTAAGAATGGCTACTGGTATAGTGTAGTACTGCAGGGATATCACTGACACCAGGTTCCTACATCTCTGTATCAGTTGAGGAGACACCATGTAATGACCACAGAATGTCAGGCTATGTAGGCTGTGTATAGTACCAGAATGCAGACCATTGACATTTGGAAACCGTATCACCCACAGCATACTGTCAAACCATGTCATGTTCCATGCTAACCATGTTCACAAATGTACACCTGCAACTCTGTGCTGCAAACATCACACATATACTGTCCACACCCCAACACATGCAGGCACAGGTACACACAACAGCCATGTGGCACATGTGCAGACAGTACACTTTGGGAATTAACACTGGTGTATACAAAACTACGACAATCATAGTTAATGCATCATGCATGCTCAAATATACCCACAACGATATGATTACACTGTACTGTTAACAAAATTATATTATTACTACAGTGCTATGTAGTCACCCTGTGCATCAGCACCATGCTATCCTGTTCCTGCATCAATGTTACAGATGGCAGGAGGTGGCACAGTTTCATCATATGCACAGGGTGTGTACTTGGTTTGCCAGAGTCTGCCACTGACACATCCAATCGACATGTATGTGTGTGTGTGTTAGTGAGGGACAACAGTACAACATGGGGCAATGTTGATGTGATGTGTGTATGTATGTGTTAGCCCTAGGTGTTAGCATTATGTGTGTGTGTGTATGCTTGCACACAGTTCCACCACGTGGCTGCCATATACGGGAGTTTGTGGACAGCCACAGACTGTGCCTGCCAGGTCATACAGATCACTGTCTCTGGCCACGGGCATGGTACTTGTGCCTGGCAGGGGTGCTACGGACAGTATCAGGTACTAATCCAGACTGTGTACTGTCATCAAAGTCAGTGGGTTGTTGACTGGACACATGTCCTTGCTGGGACTGTCCAGAGCCACGTGCACGTGGTCTTCTAGGATGGTCTAATGACAGCACAGACCCAGCATTGCTGGGGCTAGTACTGGCACTATGGGAGTGGCTGCAGGTTTGTTGTCATCCGCGATGACTGCCAGCTGATGATGTTGCTGGCATACGTCCATGTCAACACCTCAACCTTCCTGCACTGTCCTGGCTCCTGAACATGTAGTTGTGGAAGAGATCTAATGTGCCCCCCCCAATGTCTGTCAATGACCTCACTGATATTATGGATGGCAGCCACAACATCACGCATAGTGTCATTCATAGAGGTGCGATGTGCTGTAAGCTCCCTCAGACCCTGTCTGCTGTACCGTTCCATACGTGCCTGTGCCTGCATTACAGCCCGGAACATAGCTGAGGTTGAAAGACCTCTGTGGGCATGTCTGACAGGGCAGTGCAACCACGGATGCTCCCATGAGAACCCCTGGACATCTGCCTGTGTGGTACCATGTCAGGAATCTGGCCATGGCTGCTGTGAGGGGACGCATGTGCCAATGATACCACACTACCCTGGTCAATGCCCACTGTATGCTGTCCCTCAGCTAAGGACATTGGAGACAATGGATGTATCGGCAGGATGACTGTGCGCATTGATGGGGTTGACTGCTGTATAGTGTTGATTGGCTGACCAACGACAGACCCTGTCACACCTCCCTGTGCCATTACACATGTATCATCATTATCACTATCCCCAGCAGTGGCTTTAGGTTCCCTTCTGCACTCCACCAGAGCAACATCAGAACCTGTGAGAGGAAGATAGGAAACACAATTTACAAATGTGTACACGATGTTAGCACACATGCACAGGCGCACATGTACACATGCACACATGCACACAGGCACACATGCACACATGCACACAGGCGCACATGCACACATGCACACAGGTGCACAGTTGCACATGCACACATGCACACAGGTGCACAGGCGCACATGCACACAGGTGCACATGCACACATGCACACAGGCACACATGCACACATGCACACATGCAAACAGGCACACATGCACACATGCACACAGGCGCACATGCACACGGGCACACAAGCACACAGGCACACTCCTCAGTACAGCAGATACAAACACAGACACACCTGCAATCCAACACATACACAATACTGTTTGAGGGTGGGTGACAGTATCAAAAGGAAAAACATCACTACACACATGTCAGCATGCAGATTATGTGTTGCACAGGAACATCCAGTGCAAGTGTAGACAGCCCTTGTTAATAACAGTATACGTGTACTTGATGGTTGTGTGTAGTTGTTCAGTGATTGTCTCCACCCTGGGACACAATGTGTACAAGGACATAACAATACTGTGCAAGTGTTACAAGCTGTGGGTGCATATATTTGCACACACACACACACACACACACACACACACACACACACACACACACACACACACATACACAACACATGACGGTGCTACGCAATAACTGCTATGTGTACTTTTGTGGTCAGTGGAACTGGATGTGGTGTAGTAACATGAGCCATGATCAACATGCTTCTTGTGGTCAGCCAACAATAATAATGTGTGCCAGAGAGGCAGCTAGCATGCTGTACCTGAAGTGCAGTAACATGACTACATCCACAATTATGCAGACACTTGTTACATGAGTGTGTAAGGTGGCCAATAGTGAGCATTGCCTTACATGAATGTATTATTTGTTCAAGACTGTTGCACAAAGACAAGGTAGGCCTCTACCCCTCAGGTATATTATGTGTGCTGTGCAGAGGATAAGTGGGATACTGAAGGGTGGCTGTACAGCAGGTGTCATAATTGGACATGTGTAGCAGGCTAAGGTGTAGTGGCTATACCAAACATGTGCGTGTTGTGTACATGTGTATCAGGTATGCCTATACAATGTCCAGTCCTGTGTTGCCACACATGTGTGTCATGCTCTGTGTATTGCATGTGAGTGAGGCAGCTACTGAGAATAACGAGATATGCATAATCTCACAGCAAACATGCACAGCATGCATTATGCGTGCTTGTTACATGTGCACACACCACACCTCCATATGACATGTACATGTCATTAGCAATAGTATTGTTAATACACACTCACCAGCATGGATTGGCTGCCTTGCTGTCACTCCAGAGGGACCTGCAAAAATATGACAGTGATTGTCAGTGGCCACAACTGTGCCATTGATACTGTGAGTATGATAAAGTACAGTAGTACAACAGGTGGCTTTCACAGGTGTACAGATTATGCTCAGAATATCAATCTTGCAGAAGAATAGGCAGGTTAACAGCTACACACACAGTACATATCTCACACATGCATAAACTACCAGTACAGAGAACAGTCAACTACAGATATGGCATGTTACCTGCATACTCCATTTCAACATGCTGGGTGGCTCCTGCCTCCATGATGCCACATGTTTGTGGATGTTGTTGTTGTTGGTCTGGAGCCACAACACTTAGGAGGTGCTCCTCCACACTGGTGAGGGGGGTGGATAGGTACCCCACCACCTGTGGCAAGCTGTTGTCTGTGGATATCAGATGCACGCTGCCAGACATGTCTAATTAAATCACTGCAGAGATGGCGTACCCGCTCATATGTCCGGTTATGCATCCCTATGTCATTTACCCGATGGACAAGATCTTGCCACAGTGCAGCCCTCTCATGCTGGTTCTGGCTGGTCCTGGAAAACAGCACAGAGAAATTCTGCACCAGGCTCTGGTGGATCTCCTGATCCTCTGCTGCTGTATAAGGTGGGTTACGCTGATGCACCATCACCCTGGAAGGAAAAGAAAAATATGTGAGCAAGTCATGTGGCACACTTAATATTCTAATGTACTGATATCACTTAACTGCCATATATAGCATCTGTCTGTCTATCAGGGGATACACATGTTCGATACCACATATCAGTGCTCAGTCCACAACTGTCTGACAGTGCCTGCCACACTCCATACACAAACTAATATACACCAGCACTCGGCACACTGTTTGGGATACAATGCACAAACTCATGCTGGGGGTATGTATCAAGCTAATGGATGAAGAATATTGTCATCCCATGCAATGAATGCAATGCACATTTAACAGTTTAAATGGTAATCCACCCTAGTCTTTGATGCCATACCCCTACCTGACATATGTGCACAGTTGTTAATATAGCCAACATACTGCTGTCACAGAGTATACATGCTGCCAGGTACACACACATACCCTGTAACACACATGTGATTGCGGCCATGGTACAGGCATCATTACACACACATTACACATACATACAACACACAAATGTATGACGACACAGATGAGCATTAACTGTGTACCTTATAGTACTGTGTGCCCCTACTTACAGATACCTATGCATGATGTATGTAAACTGTGCAGACTACAGGAAACACACCAGACAGTGTTACCAGGGAATGTGAACATACACCATACTGTAGTGTTTAGGCCTACAACTTCAGGTAGTACAACAGTTCATATGTGAGCTGGATTCAACAGCAGTACCACTTACTGAGCATACTTGTATTGCTTCTGCCTACGATGGGACGTTGCAGTCATACACAGGGAACTACAGCACAACATATGCCAATCTACTATGTTTGCATCCCGATAACTGACACATCTTTCTCTGGCCTCACACCTACGACACAAACTACCGTGACAGACACAAACTCATGCTAAGCTATCACACCTTTACAGATCTTGCAAACAGTCAGTGTCACACTCATTCAACCTCACATAGCTGGTATTGCACTGAGTACATGTGTGTGTGCATTGTGTCATAGGTAGGTACTATGCTATTGGCCCTGGGCCTAGGGAAGCCTAGCCATATGCTACCCTGCCCTTTGGGACACATGTAATGTGATTTTACTTGCTCCTGTGAAACGGTTACACAGAGGTGACTCACAGGGCATATTACCTATCTCCATAACATTCATCAGGTGTATTTATGACATCTACTAATAAGGAGCCTTGTTTGTTAATGCTGGGTAGTTTAGTCCAGAGTATGGCATATTTGTGTATAGAAAGTACCTCCAGCATGTGCTGTTTAGTGCGGTGACAAGGATTAGGGCCCTAGGTCATATAGGCTGGATGGATTGTGAGGTGTTGCCATAGTGGTTGGCCGACTGGTATGGGTGTGACATAACTCTGTATGTCCAGCAGTGGTAACCTCTGTGTAGGAAGTATGCAAGGCACTCTAGCTGTGGTTTTGTGATTCAGTCTGCATAGGGAATGTGTTTGAGGGCATTATCAGTCTTTGTTAGGTATGTCTGTGGCCTTTCCACTTGCTGTAGTTCTCATGGGAGGTACATACTGCATAGGACATTGTGAGGTGTAGAGGGGCACACTGGCTTACAGTTCCCTAGCTGACACACCTTTTGTGATGACACGTACCATGTATAGCGATTACAGGACTAGTGTGCCACTGTGGATATCAAAGGAGAGGCTATTTTACACCTGTGTCCCATGTTCCCTTCTGACACCTCCAGTGGTAGGCAGGCAACCACCTATGTGGTAGTTAGTGGGTAACATGTTTTGGAATGGGGTATGGTACTGCAGTATCAACACTGGTGTTCAGTCCATGCCTTGGTCACCAGGCACCTCACCTGTTGCAGTACATCTGCCCCCATGTCCCCCTCTCTCACTCTCTCTTCATATATATATATATATATATATATATATATATATATATATATATATATACATATAAATATATATATATCAATATATACATATATATATATATATATCAATATATACATATATATATATATATATATATATATATATATATATATATATATATATGTAAATATATATACATATCTACATATATGTATATATATATCTATATATATATATATATATATATATACACACACACACACACACACCACTCTATATAACCATATATATATATATAAAGATGATCAAAAAGCCAGTAATCCACTTTACAATTGTCATTGAGGCCAGGTGATTGAAATGCATCGAGTTTAAGTTGCCACTCGAGCTCTTTTGTTTCCAGAATAATGGGAGATGGACCACCCCTGATATTATGAGGGACATGGTCAATGGCAGAAAAGAGAAAATTGTGATCTTTGTTTAAGATAATGTGTTTTGAGAGTGCATTATCATCCTTGTTTTTTTTAATTGCATAAGTGTGCTGATATATTCTCTCCTTGAATTTTTGCTCAGTTTTTCCAATATAGAATGCAGGGCAGCAAACACATTGAGCTAAATAAACAAGGGATTTAGTATTACAGTTAACTTTATAATGGCAAGTTATTTTTTTGCCATTTACAATTTGTGTACTACCTGTTCTAATGTATTTGCAAAAATTGCAGTTACCACATGGGAAACTGCCTTTCTGCCGTGAATGGAAGTCAAGATGTGTTTTTACTTCTAAAAAGTTCTTCAAGTTTTTGCCCCTCCTATAAACTATCAGTGGTTTTTCCCCCAGTTTTTCCCCTAGGCCACTATGACTAGAAATATAATACCAATTTTTAAATAAAATGGAATTAATCATCCTAGAGTCCATGTTGTACACTGTGATAAAACTAATGGAAAAATTATTCTCTTTGTCACTGCAAAGTAATACATTAGGGGCAGGGGAAGTTGGTGTTGACGTTGAAACATCAGCTATGGAGACATCCCCAGAGTGTCCTAGAATGTTATTAAGTAGTGGTCTATAGGTACCCTCCAGTCTTTTAGTCGAAACTTCTGTGATCAATTCCTCCAATAAATCAATTGGGTAATCTCGGTTGCAAAACATGTCAAAGAGGAGTGAACATTCCTTTTTGAACAGGTCCACTGTGCTACACATTCTAGCTGCTCGGATCAATTGACCCTTCACTATGGATCTTTTTTGTCTAAACGGGTGTTGACTAGAAAAGTGGAGAAGTGAATTGCAGTAAGTGGGCTTCCTGTGTATAGTTGAGATTAATGTATTGATCGTATCAGATTTTTCAAGATAGACATCCAAGTAGTCTATGGAGTCAGTAGAGAAGTGAAAGGTGAATTTGAAAAAAGATGTGGTGCCATTCATGAGTTCAATGATGGCAGAAGCATCCTGTTCAGAGCCTTGGAAAAGGATGAATATATCATCCAAATATCTCGTGTAATAAATGACATGTTTCATTACTTGAGGGTTAGAAAAGAGAAATTTTTTCTCCCAATAGGCTACTACCATGTTTGCAACTGACGTTCCACAGGGTGAGCCCATAGCTATACCCTGAATCTGTAAAAAATGTTGATTTTCAAACAGAAAAAAATTAGATGCAAGAATAATATCAATAAGTTCAGTGACTGTATCTATTTCCATTTGGGGAGCTCCTAGTTCTTGCAATAGAAGACCCACCCACTCTGATGCTTCCTGATGAGGGATGGATGTGTATAAGTCCACAATGTCGACTGTAAGGAAGTTGAAACTGTGGTCTAGTTTTAGCTGGTTAATATTAGCCAGAAAGGACCAGGAATCCTTACACACAGAGGGTATCATTTTGAGATATTTACCGAGTATATTGTCCACCACCCGGGCACAAGGGTGGGTCATAGAAGACCTCCCATCAACTAGTGCCCGTAATGGTGGATCTTGTAAATTTTTGTGAATTTTCGGAATACCGAAAATTACAGGTGTTTTAGGTAAAGTGATGTCAATAAAATGGTAAACCTCATTGCTGACTTTTCCTGCTAGGAATAAGTCCCTAAAATAACCTCTGTTTCTGGAATAAGTAATGTTCATTTCATTGAGTGAAGAGGGTCTATAAGCTGGACTATTAAGAATTTTTCTCATCCGTTCTGAGTAGTCATCTTTATTAAGAATGACTAACCCCCCACCCTTATCAGGCTTAAGGACTCGGATGGGTATATTGCCAAGCTCCCTAAGTAAGCTATGCTGTTCTTTAGTAATGTTGAAATTAGGCTTTCTAACCAGGTGTTTAGCTTGAGTGTCAAGGTGTCTAAGGTCAACCTCACAAGCTTTTTCAAATATGGCTAGTGTAGGATGTAAAGGTGGATTATACACACTTGACAATCTCAGGTTATTTAATTCACACTGCATAGTAGAAGAAAAGAGTAACCCGAGGTTAAGTTTTCTTGTGAAATATTTTACATCAATTATAGTTTCTGTAAGATTAAAATGGCAGGAAGGAACAAATGAATTGCCTAAGGCTAGAGATCAATCAATTCTTGCTCTATTTTAAAGTCAGTAAAGTTATAAATCTTAAAGTCTCCTTTACTGTTTTTCAAGATGGAAGGTAATGTTTGAAGTGTGTTGACACCCCTATTGTCCACAGAGGTATAATTCAGTTGTTCCAATTCTTCCTCTGTTGTTGATACCTGGTATTGTATCTTCTCCTAAAACCAGTGTGGTCGGAATTCTGGTTTTGATTTTGAAAAGGGGAATTTGCCCCAGGTTGTGGCAAATTATTGTTCCTGATGTTATTCCCATTAAATTGGTTAGTCCGCATTCTATTACTACGTTTTGGGGCTGTGTTAAAGCCCGAGGCATTTTGTGGTGTGGGAGATGGTTCATATGAATCAAAGTCTTCATCTACCCTGGCTTGTTCAGTACCTTGTAGATGTTCATTCACAGGGTGAATTCGAGGGGAAAAAGTTTTTCATATGCTTTATTTTGTTGGTATGCCAAATTATCACGTTTAAGTTTTTTTGTCTTATTGGCCTTCAATTTCAACAGAAGAGCATCTATGCTGTTGAAAATGCGTGAGTAATCATATTTAAAGTTGTTAAAGTCCAAATCCTCCTTGATAGAATTGTCAAGGTCATTAAGTTCAGTAGTTAGTGTTGAAATATGCCGTGAATAATGCTTAATGATCAAGTCAAGAAGTTGAAAACCTTGCTGGTCAAAAAGTGTCTTTAAGTCATTGAGAAAGCAGTCATCATTGATTAGGCCAGTTGGAGCAAAATTACCGTAAACCCTTAGGAATAATTTTGTCATTCAGACATTGTTTAAAATATGAAACTTCAAGCTGTAATTTGCAGTTTAACCAGTTTATTGTCAAAAGTATGAAGTTTGCTCACCATAGATTCCGAGAGATAACTTCTGAGTGTGCCGGTAGTTCCTGTTCTCGCTGTTGTCCAAAAGAAACACAATTAGTGTCAGAAATCCAGTCCTGAAGAGAGGAACGCCAATAAGCACCTGATGGTGATTGTTGTCAAGAGGGCCAGTTCTGGTCCTGTCCGATGAAGTAGGCTGGGTGGTTGGAGCACCTCCAGGTTGTGTTTGCATAGGCCTTTGACCTGCTGTAATAAAGTCAGAACTGTTCAGTGAAGGAACACTGTTATCTGATGTACTGTTATTTAAAGGGCCTTGCCCAATCCTAGAGTCCAATTGGTCCATACGCCCGTAAAGCATGTCCAATCTTTTGGTGATAGCTGCTAACAAGTTATTCATGTCCCTGTTATTATCCTGCTGATCATTGTGGGACCCAAAGATGCTTGGGCTGCCAGGGCTTTCCGACATCTCCGTAACCGTGTCACAAACACTAAGACAAACTGTTATTCAAACAACAAACCAGAAAAGCAAGCTGGAACAAAGATGATCAAAAAGCCAGTAATCCACTTTACAATTGTCATTGAGGCCAGGTGATTGAAATGCATCGAGTTTAAGTTGCCACTCGAGCTCTTTTGTTTCCAGAATAATGGGAGATGGACCACCCCTGATATTATGAGGGACATGGTCAATGGCAGAAAAGAGAAAATTGTGATCTTTGTTTAAGATAATGTGTTTTGAGAGTGCATTATCATCCTTGTTTTTAATTGCATAAGTGTGCTGATATATTCTCTCCTTGAATTTTTGCTCAGTTTTTCCAATATAGAATGCAGGGCAGCAAACACATTGAGCTAAATAAACAAGGGATTTAGTATTACAGTTAACTTTATAATGGCAAGTTATTTTTTTGCCATTTACAATTTGTGTACTACCTGTTCTAATGTATTTGCAAAATTGCAGTTACCACATGGGAAACTGCCTTTCTGCCGTGAATGGAAGTCAAGATGTGTTTTACTTCAAAAAGTTCTTCAAGTTTTGCCCTCCTATAAACTATCAGTGGTTTTTCCACAGTTTTTCCCTTACGCCACTATGACTAGAAATATAATACCAATTTTTAAATAAAATGGAATTAATCATCCTAGAGTCCATATTGTACACTGTGATAAAACTAATGGAAAAGTTATTCTCTTTGTCACTGCAAAGTAGTACATTAGGGGCAGGGGAGGTTGGTGTTGACATTGAAACATCAGCTATGGAGACATCCCCACAGTGTCCTAGAATGTTATTAAGTAGTGGTCTATAGGTACCCTCCAGTCTTTTAGTCGAAACTTCTGTGATCAGTTCCTCCAATAGATCAACTGGGTAGTCTCGGTTGCAAAACATGTCAAAGAGGAGTAAACATTCCTTTTTGAACAGATCCACTGTGCTACACATTCTAGCTGCTCGGATTAATTGACCCTTCACTATGGATCTTTTTTGTCTAAACGGGTGTTGACTAGAAAAGTGGAGAAGTGAATTGCAGTAAGTGGGCTTCCTGTGTATAGTTGAGATTAATGTGTTGATCGTATCAGATTTTTCAAGGTGGACATCCAAGTAGTCTATGGAGTCAGTAGAGAAGTGAAAGGTGAATTTGAAAAAAGATGTGGTGCCATTCATGAGTTCAATGATGGCAGAAGCATCCTGTTCAGAGCCTTGGAAAAGGATGAATATATCATCCAAATATCTGTAATAAATGACATGTTTCATTACTTGAGGGTTGAAAAGAGAAATTTTTCTCCCAATAGGCTACTACCATGTTTGCAACTGACGCTCCACAGGGTGAGCCCATAGCTATACCCTGAATCTGTAGAAAATGTTGATTTTCAAACAGAAAAAAATTAGATGCAAGAATAATATCAATAAGTTCAGTGACTGTATCTATTTCCATTTGGGGAGCTCCTAGTTCTTGCAATAGAAGACCCACCCACTCTGATGCTTCCTGATGAGGGATGGATGTGTATAAGTCCACAATGTCGACTGTAAGGAAGTTGAAACTGTGGTCTAGTTTTAGCTGGTTGATATTAGCCAGAAAGGACCAGGAATCCTTACACAGAGGGTATCATTTTGAGATATTTACCGAGTATATTGTCCACCACCCGGGCACAAGGGTGGGTCATAGAAGACCTCCCATCAACTAGTGCCCGTAATGGTGGATCTTGTAAATTTTTGTGAATTTTGAATACCGAAATTACAGGTGTTTTAGGTAAAGTGATGTCAATAAAATGGTAAACCTCATTGCTGACTTTTCCTGCTAGGAATAAGTCCCTAAAATAACCTCTGTTTCTGGAATAAGTAATGTTCATTTCATTGAGTGAAGAGGGTCTATAAGCTGGACTATTAAGAATTTTTCTCATCCGTTCTGAGTAGTCATCTTTATTAAGAATGACTAACCCCCCACCCTTATCAGGCTTAAGGACTCGGATGGGTATATTGCCAAGCTCCCTAAGTAAGCTATGCTGTTCTTTAGTAATGTTGAAATTAGGCTTTCTAACCAGGTGTTTAGCTTGAGTGTCAAGGTGTCTAAGGTCAACCTCACAAGCTTTTTCAAATATGGCTAGTGTAGGATGTAAAGGTGGATTATACACACTTGACAATCTCAGGTTATTTAATTCACACTGCATAGTAGAAGAAAAGAGTAACCCGAGGTTAAGTTTTCTTGTGAAATATTTTACATCAATTATAGTTTCTGTAAGATTAAAATGGCAGGAAGGAACAAATGAATTGCCTAAGGCTAGGAGATCAATCAATTCTTGCTCTATTTTAAAGTCAGTAAAGTTATAAATCTTAAAGTCTCCTTTACTGTTTTTCAAGATGGAAGGTAATGTTTGAAGTGTGTTGACACCCCTATTGTCCACAGAGGTATAATTCAGTTGTTCCAATTCTTCCTCTGTTGTTGATACCTGGTATTGTATCTTCTCCCTAAAAAACCAGTGTGGTCGGAATTCTGGTTTTGATTTTGAAAAGGGGAATTTGCCCCAGGTTGTGGCAAATTATTGTTCCTGATGTTATTCCCATTAAATTGGTTAGTCCGCATTCTATTACTACGTTTTGGGGCTGTGTTAAAGCCCGAGGCATTTTGTGGTGTGGGAGATGGTTCATATGAATCAAAGTCTTCATCTACCCTGGCTTGTTCAGTACCTTGTAGATGTTCATTCACAGGGTGAATTCGAGGGGGAAAAAGTTTTTCATATGCTTTATTTTGTTGGTATGCCAAATTATCACGTTTAAGTTTTTTTGTCTTATTGGCCTTCAATTTCAACAGAAGAGCATCTATGCTGTTGAAAATGCGTGAGTAATCATATTTAAAGTTGTTAAAGTCCAAATCCTCCTTGATAGAATTGTCAAGGTCATTAAGTTCAGTAGTTAGTGTTGAAATATGCCGTGAATAATGCTTAATGATCAAGTCAAGAAGTTGAAAACCTTGCTGGTCAAAAAGTGTCTTTAAGTCATTGAGAAAGCAGTCATCATTGATTAGGCCAGTTGGAGCAAAATTACTGCGTAAACCCTTAGGAATAATTTTGTCATTCAGACATTGTTTAAAATATGAAACTTCAAGCTGTAATTTGCGAAGTTTAACCAGTTTATTGTTATTTGACATGTTTTGCAACCGAGATTACCCAATTGATTTATTGGAGGAATTGATCACAGAAGTTTCGACTAAAAGACTGGAGGGTACCTATAGACCACTACTTAATAACATTCTAGGACACTCTGGGGATGTCTCCATAGCTGATGTTTCAACGTCAACACCAACTTCCCCTGCCCCTAATGTATTACTTTGCAGTGACAAAGAGAATAATTTTTCCATTAGTTTTATCACAGTGTACAACATGGACTCTAGGATGATTAATTCCATTTTATTTAAAAATTGGTATTATATTTCTAGTCATAGTGGCCTAGGGAAAAACTGGGGAAAACCACTGATAGTTTATAGGAGGGCAAAACTTGAAGAACTTTTAGAAGTAAAAACACATCTTGACTTCCATTCACGGCAGAAAGGCAGTTTCCCATGTGGTAACTGCAATTTTTGCAAATACATTAGAACAGGTAGTACACAAATTGTAAATGGCAAAAAAATAACTTGCCATTATAAAGTTAACTGTAATACTAAATCCCTTGTTTATTTAGCTCAATGTGTTTGCTGCCCTGCATTCTATATTGGAAAAACTGAGCAAAAATTCAAGGAGAGAATATATAAGCACACTTATGCAATTAAAAAAAAAAAGGATGATAATGCACTCTCAAAACACATTATCTTAAACAAAGATCACAATTTTCTCTTTTCTGCCATTGACCATGTCCCTCATAATATCAGGGGTGGTCCATCTCCCATTATTCTGGAAACAAAAGAGCTCGAGTGGCAACTTAAACTCGATGCATTTCAATCACCTGGCCTCAATGACAATTGTAAAGTGGATTACTGGCTTTTTGATCATCTTTGTTCCAGCTTGCTTTTCTGGTTTGTTGTTTGAATAACAGTTTGTCCATATATATATATATATATATATATATATATATATATATATATATATATATATATACAAATCTATAGACATTCATATATATCTGTATATATGCATGTGTCTACATATATATCTATATATGTATGTATCTATTATATCTATATGTATATACATATTCTATCTATCTATATATCTCTATCTATACATACCTCTCTATGTACATATATATATATTCATATATATATATATATATATATATATATATATATATATATATATATGTAGATATATATATATATATATATATATATATATATATGTATATATATATATATATATATATATATATATATATATATATATATATATATATATATATATATATATATATGTATAGCGAGAGAGAGATTTTATATATATATATATATATATATATATATATATATATATATACGCACACTTCTAAACATCTATTGCTGTACATATACATGCACATGTAGGCACATAGACTGCCCACCTTTCATGGTGGGTGGGAATATCACTTCTGAAACAGTTGTGAGACATACCATTCTGTAATGATATTGCACAGTGTTGTGCAGAATGCATTATGCTGTCCTCAGGCCATATAGCTGTAGCAGGCCTCACTGGCTCAGTCCCACAGAAGTTCACCACCACATGACATATACCTGCACTGCATGCTGTTTTCAATGCCACACACTACAACCTATATTGATATGTACACTTAGCAACCTTCAACTACATATGTATGTCCAGCCTTCACTAACAGTTGCAGTATGTCCCTTGCCCTATGCACATCTGCATATATATGTAGATACAGACTGCTAACACATATGGAGGGTTCACAGTATGTAGATTTTTAGATTATGTAGTTTACATTACCTTTGTCTCTGACAGCTTTTTTCTTTTGGCTTGCTGGCTGGCTTGCTGGCTTGCTGGATTGCTGGCTTGCTGGCTTGCTTGCTGGCCTGCTTGCTGGCCTGTTTGCTGGCTTGCTTGCTGGCTTGCTTGCTGGCTTTGTTTTTTTTTGTTGGTCTCTGTCTCTATCTCTATCTATCTATCTATCTATCTATCTATCTATCTATCTATCTATCTATCTATCTATCTCTCTCTCTCTCTCTCTCTCTCCAGTTGCTGCAATGATATTATTGCATGTGTGGACTGGCAGTACAGGCTGCTTTTGTAGGTATCTGCACATGTGCATGTGATGGCCTCTGCACCAATTGGTGGCCAGCATTTATTTTTATTTATTTTACATTTGTTGACCGGGCTAGTCCAGCTGGATCAATGTCCATTTTCAGTGGAGGCCCGGGGAGAAAAGCTCCACAGATTAAAGCAAGGTTATAAAAATTAACATTTACAATAAACGCTTGTGACACAGACAGTGAGCAAAAATGCAAAGATATTAGTCTAGATCAAGTAATAAAAAACAAATAGTGCCATCTACGTATTGAGAAAGGCATTAACTACTTACAGTACAAATATGTGAGGATGGGGGTATTACATAGTTTAAAATGTATATACATACTTGTAAAAGACATTGTTTGTACCTGTTTTCAAATATGAGAACGATAGTAGCAGTAGAGTCATTAAGTCATTTGTGATCACAGAGAAAGATTGCAGTTTTGAATAAGGAAATATGATAGTAGAAAGAAGAAAGTAGGTTAGTCAGGATTGGTACAAGAGCAGAGCCAGAAGTTGTTCAGATGTAAAAGAAGTTGTTTTTTAAAAAGATGAAAGGTGGCTAGCGAGGAGATGTGTGAGGGGAGGTTATTCCATATTTTGCCTACTGAGTTGGAGAAAAGGCAGTTACCTGCAGAATTTGTAATTCTAGTTGTGTTGACTTGTAGCTTTTCGGCGGAGCGCAGCTGTTTCAAGCTATTATAGGGAGTCAAGAGGTTGCTAAGCACAGGTGTTTTTGATGGTTGATATAGAATGTTATGTGCTATTAAGAGTTGTTGATAGATAAGCTTGTTAGGAAGTTCCAACCAGTGTAAGTGTTTTAAGTTTAGACAGTGGTGAGTTCTATACTGGGATGCTGTGGCAAAACGAGCTATATTGTGGTAGGATGTAGTCAGTTTCCTTAGGTTGCTTTTAGAGAGATTAGTGTAACTAGAGGAAGCATACAGTAGGGTAGAGATAAGATGTGATTGTGCTAAGGTGGTCCGTGCTTCGGGTGTAAGGAAGGGTTTAATTCTGTACAGTGAACCAATCTTTTTATTAACTGCTTTTATAGTGTTATTGATGTGATAATCATAGTTAAGATTATTATCAATAGTAACACCAAGCAGTTTGGTAGTAGAGTCGGGGGAGATGTGGGAATTATCACTTGCAGTAATAGTGAAGTTTAGTTGAGAAGATTTGTGGGTAGGTGAGAATAGTAATAGTTTAGTTTTCTTGGGGTTGAGGAGAAGACATCTTTTTGAGAACCACTGTTCAACGGTTGAAAAGGTAGATTGTGTAAGAGACTGGAGTTAAGATTGAGAGGAAGCTGTACAAATTATGGTAGAATCATCTGCATATTGTATACAGGTAGTGTTTTGGATAGATGATTGGAGATCATTAATAAAGATAGAGAATAAGAGTGGGCCTAGTATAGATCCTTGAGGTACTCCTAAAGAGATAGGTAGTAGAGCAGATAGAGAATTCTTCCAGAGTACTGCTTGTTGTCAGTTTTCAAGATAGGATGAGAACCAGGTTAAGGAAGAGAAATCCAAGGCAAGGGATTTTAGTATGTGTAGAAGAAGTGTATGATTTACCATATCAAAGGCTTTTGACAGGTCTGGGAAAAGAGAAGAGGTTAGTTTGTTGTTGTTACGGTTACAGTTGATGGTGTTGGTAAAAGAAAGTAGTGCTGTGGTAGTACTATGTGAAGGTCTAAATCCATGTTGAGTGTTAGCTAGTAGGTTGTTATGGAGGAGATGGTTAAGTAGTTGTTTGTGTATACATTTTTCCATGATTTTAGCTAGTGGAGATAATAGTGCTATAGGGCAAAAGTTAGAAAGGTCAGTGGATTTACCTCCTTTGTGTAAGGGTATGATGTGTGATATCTTCCAGATTGCTGGAAAAGTACTTTCTTTTATGGATCGGTTTATTAGGATAGAAACAGGGTAGGCAATAGCTTTAGCTGCTACTTGCAGGAATTCAGCAGGAAGCTTATCTGCTGAGGGGGTAGTGGGTTTAAGTTTTTGTAAAAGAGATTGTATATAGGAGGTGGGTATGGGTTGAAGTTGGAGGGGAAGAAGAGAGTCGTTGATGTTACTTAAGAGCAGTTGAGAAGCATCAGGAGATAAGTGGTTAGCTAGACTTTGTATGGAAGTAGTAAAGAAAGTATTGATGTTATTGACTATTAAAGAGGGATTATCAGGGTCTAAGTTCTGTGGGTTGGGTGTAACTACTTTGCCTGGGGTAAGTAGATTATTGATAGTAGACCAGAACTTTTTTGGTTCTTTTTTGGTGGATTGCTGAAGTTCAAAGTAATAATTCTTTTTATCTGAAAGGATGGCTTTTTTGGTACTGTT
This sequence comes from Protopterus annectens, assembly GCF_019279795.1. NCBI lineage: Eukaryota > Metazoa > Chordata > Ceratodontiformes > Protopteridae > Protopterus > Protopterus annectens. Next base: position 1,170,161,065 of record NC_056732.1, on the reverse strand, counting down.
TCTGAGCTCTCTAAAGGTTTGATGATCTGTTGGGTTTCTAGAGGAACGCCATTTTTTCCAAGATTTATTTCTGAGTATAATTTTTTTGTTTAGTATTAGAGGTTAGCCAGGGTGCTGTTTTGGTCTTTGTTCTAATGGTGCAATTTGGGGCATGTTGATTTAAGATTGCAAGGAATGCTGAGTTGAAATGTTTAACAGCATTGTTAAGTGAGAGGTGTTTTAGAGGGGTCCAGTTGTATTGTGAAAGTTCTGTTTGAAACTGTTCGGGATTAAATTGTTTTTTTGAATATAGTGTTCTGTGAGTGGTAGGTAAGTTCAGATTAGTTTTAGCTCTAATGACGTAGGTGAGGGAGTGATCGCTAAGGTCATCAGGAAGGATGCTAGTTTGGTAAGTTTGTAGGGGAGAGTTTGTAAGAATCCAGTCTAAGGTGGTTTCTTTTTTGCTTTTATTATTTATTCTAGTGGGACTATCAATTAGTTGTTTGAAACCAAAAAGGTTTATATGGGAAGTAGGGTTAGCATTGTTACATGATTTCCAATCAATGTTAAAGTCCCCAAGGAATAGTGTTTCTTGAGGGGAGTTTATTAGAGAGTTGTTCAAGAATTTGTTCTAAAGTGGGGATGTTATTTCCAGGGGGGAGGTATGCACAGATGACGTTTATTGCTTTAGTAGTGTTGATTTGTATTTTGGAGCAGATTATTTCAGCATTATTGTTTTGGGTAAGGGTAAGGTCAAGAAGAGTAAGCTTCAGGTTTGTTTTATATAGAATAGCTACTCCACCTCCCTTCCTGGAGGTGCGATCAAGTCTAACAATGTTATATCCAGGTGGGGTAATTTCAATGTCTTTAATCGAAGGCTTTAGCCAAGTTTCTGATAAGCATAAAATATCAAATTTGTGTACTTCTAGTAGGGCATGGAGTTGACTAATTTTGTTACAGATGCTACGTATATTGAGATGGGCCAAGGATAGTAAGTTAGAGGGTGTAGAGGATGAGAGAGAGAAGGGTTTGGTATGATTTTTCTGTGTTTTGGTAGTAGTAGCTTGTGGACCTGGGTTGGGGTGTATGTCACCATCTTGTAGTAGATGGAGTAGTGTAAAATAGTTTTCAAGTTTATGTTTTAGGAAGGTGTCAAATATTTTCTTTGTTTTAGATTTTAGTAGTTTGCAGTGTAGTAGCCTGTGGTATTTGGCAAGTAGGTAGATGGATTGTGAGGAGGTATGTAAGAAGGATAGAGGTGGGGATGTTGCAGGTGTACAGGTATGTTTTGAGGGAAGTGAGAGAGAAACAGTTATGGAGTGTTCATAGGAGGTTAGGAAGTAAGTAGTAATGAGAGAGAACAGTAGTAAAAAGGAGATAGGTAATTTCAGTTGTGACTGGAGGATAGTTGTAGTCATGATAATGTAGTTGTAAGTTTGGATGTAGTTTAATGGTGTGTTATAAGGTGAAAGTACTGTGGGAGTGTAGGGCAAGTGGTAAGGGCTGTGATGTGTTAGGTGTGTTAGTAAGAGAGGGGTGGGGCTGGTTATAGTAGGTAAGTAGGTGTGGCTAAGTGCAGGGTGGTACACAATTTGGGAAGCTTTGAGTATGATTGGGAGGAAGAAGCAAGGGGTGTGTCTAGAGGCAAGTTAAATGTAGGACCCCTGGGGGTGGGTGGGAATTGGGGGTAGGGAGGGGAGCGGAGTGAGACCAAGAGGCTAACGGAGCGGGAAGAGCCAAAGAAGAGAGGTTGAGGGGAAAACAATCAGTGAGGTGCTTATAGTAAAGGTAAGTAATCCAAGGGGATGGAAGAATGCTTGGGGTGTAAGGACTAAGTGAGGTAAGGTTGAGTTTATTAGAGAAAGGAGAAGGGAGGAAATTGCAGAAAAGCCTAACAGATAGTGGGAAACATAGGAATTAATATGTGGAAAAGAAAAGTTTGGAGGGATAAGCAATTCTAGTAGAAGGGAGCCACCTAGTGGACTCAGCAGGTAATTGCTATCAGGACTACTGACAGGGCTTGTGGATGTGGAATGGGGCAGGTAGTTGGAGTTACTAATGGTTGCTGGTGGTCGAGGGGATGGGAGAAGCTAAGGGTGGCTGCTGGCAGATCTTGCTTAGAGATTAACAATAATTCAGGGCGAGAGAAGCTTACAAATAGTAATGAAAACCTGGAAGAGTTTGTAGGATGTACTTTCTTGCTTCTTTTCAGGAGGAGGCTATCCAAAAATATATAGGTTAGGTCCCTAAGTAGGGTAGGTGACAGGAGACTTAGGTAGGCTACACAATCCCAGACCTACAGGTGGTCAATAAGCAATACAGCTGGGAAAGGAAGGGAGAAGAAGAGGATTAAGATATAGTGCAACAAAAACTATAAGAAAGCAGAGAAAATACAACAGATAACAACAATCCTATAAAACATTCAGACATATAGCATTGTTCTCAAGGTAATAGTGCAGGATAACATCAGATACAAATACATTTATGCATTGTAATCAGTAGATACAGCTATTTGAGTTAAAGTGGTAAATCTCAGCTAAACACTATATGGTACATAGAGGCAAGAGTACCTAAACTCAATCAACTAAAAATAATGGATACACCAACCAGGTATTAAGTAATGAATGACCAGGTACTTTGTTTAGAAACACAGTTGAAGGCAGACAGTCCTATACTAAGGAACTACATAAGCTAGGGGAATGACTGTAGGAGAATTGAGCAAGGGAGGTAGGAAAACAACCGCCTAGGTATTTAGCCTCAAGCATTTAGTCTAGTGTAAGCAGTCGAATGTGTGCAAAACCCAGGTAAAAATTATGTACAGGTTAGCACGAGTTAGATAAGTAAGGGTAGGAAAGGGGCTGTTCAAAGTAACGCTGTGTACTGCAGCAGTTGGGATATAGAATATCAAACCTGTAAAGTATAGATAATGTAATATAGTAATTGCATGCAGCCTGCTGTGTGGTAATTGCAGTTCTCACTGTGATTTCAGGACACTGCTATAAAATGATAGGTTAGGTAGGCGTAGGCCTTTCAGTTTTGCAAGGTGGGGACCATGCTGGTTTGCTGTGGAAACTGTTGTGTCAGTCAGAAGGTTGGTATATCTCTCATATCTGAGGCTGTTTTGTAGCCACTGAAATGCATGTTGTACTGAAACCTGACTGTTGCTTCTTCCAGTGCACTCTTCTCAGTGTGTATGTTAACTCACACCCACTAATGCTAACACTGTTTACATGGGAGTATGTACTTTCCTGTGGGATTTGTGGATTAACTGGCATACAACAGTAGTTCTTGCAATGTGTTGCTATGGCTTTTCTATTTTCCCTTTAAATTCACTTCTCAAATGCCTGATATTTGTCTTTACTGGAATGTGTTGCTATGGCTTTCCTATTTTCCATTTACGTTCACTCCTTGTAATACATGATATATTTCTTTCAGCACTATGTTCTTATATGTTTGCTGTGGCTTGGTGGTACTTCATGCAGTCTGGTGAGCCCAAGGTCTGGGGTTTGACACTTACAAAGGTAGTTTATTTTGCTGCTGAGCAGTACTGGGGCCTTGTCATACAGATTGAATAAGGCACTTTTAAGCAGTTGTAAGCGGGAAGCAGGAAGTCAGTGGTGACACCAGCTAGGGATGTGCAGGCTGGGTGTAGGGAATGTCTATAGCTGCACAATTCTTTAACTGCAATAGCTGTACATATGTTTGACATTTGCTGTGACATTTGAAACCTTCCACCCCTGAGAGAGGGGTGAGGACAACTAAGTATATTGTACTAACAGTTATGAATATCAGGCACATGCAGTGCTTGTGAACTGCTATACTGTCATTAGTATGTTAGATGGCTACATCCTTTGATATTTCTGTGTTGTACTCCTACATAAGGGCATGCTTGTGGAAGTAATTCTACAGCTATTCACAGAGTGTGTAACAGCAGACAGGCTGATATGCCTGTGTGTTTCTGATACTTCCAGGCCTCAGATACTCTCAGGTATATATTTGACCAGCCTCAGGGAAAGGTACATATCAGTGGGATACACTTGTGATATATTTCAGGTATTCTGCAGTTGTGACTGTGGGGTATTTTGAGCATATGTATTACTACACCATTTCTGACATGCAAGTAGTGTCTACTGTAACGTATTGACAGTTACCATTATGTGGGATTCCCCACCTTTCTGCCTACTGTGAGTACATTTCACAGGGAGTCAGTGGGGCACAGGTAACATTTGTTTGCAAATCAGGGACATCCCTGAAAAATCAGTCACAGTTGGGAGGTCTGGCCTCTTACCTATTCAAATATGGCGGTGTTTATCCTGCTCTGATACTGTGTGGGGTTTGTAAGGTGCTACTGTAACATTATTACCTACTAGCATGGCTGTTTCCCTTATCACACTAATGTAATGCAATTCCACAAGAATTGCCAGTAACGATACACAGGACATATTTTAATACAACATATAAGAGATCAGTAATATCTAGAAAGATATTATGTCAGAGGAAGTCAGTCAGGATATCTTAGCAGTGAAGGAAGAATTGTGGTAGAGTCAATACGTTACAGTAGACACTACATGCATGTCAGAAATGGTGTACTCTACCATAATTCTTCCTTCATTGCTAAGATATCCTGACTGACTTCCTTTGACATAATATCTTTCTAGATATTACTGATCTCATATATGTTGTATTAAAAAAAAAAATTATATTGTCTACCATTTTTTCAAAACAATGTATTGATACACTGTATGTTTAGATACTATCAAATTTTGTATTGAAAGTCGTTAACCATTTACTTTAATATTTTCTTGTTATGGATATTTTTTACTCTTAGATGTGTATTACCTATACTAAAATCTTCTTATCCTTTATGCTTACTGCTTTTGTTTTATGTGTATTTGTATTCTCTAATCTTGTTTTAACCAATGGAGCTTTTCTCCCCGGGCCACCACTGAAAATGGACATATATCCAGCTGGACTAGCCCGGTCAACAAATGTAAAATAAAATAAATAAAATAAATAAACAAGCTTTGTGTAATGGTCTTCCTATTTTCCCTTTACATTCACTCCTTGTATTTCATGATATATTTCTTTCACCACCAAGTTCTTGTATATCTCCTGTGGCTGAGTGGTAATTCATGCAGTCTAGTGTTTCTAAGGTCCTGGGTTCGAGACTAACAGTGGTATTTTATTTTGCTGATGAGCAGACGACAGGCCTTGTCATACAGAGTGACTAAGGCACTTTTAAGCAGTTGTAAGTGGGTTTGCGCGAGTTTGCGTGATGCTTAGCTATGCTTATCTACGCTTAGCTAAGCGCACACAAGCGCACACCCACTGACTACTGCTTAAAATACTTACTCCCGGTAACACCCGCGCTATTTTCTTTTAAAGAAAAGAAAATGGGGAAATAGGAAAATGGTGAAAAAGGGGGCACAAAGAGGGTAGGACAGTAGGAAAACAAGCTCAGGATGTGCAGGAAGGATGTAGGGAAGGCCCATAGCTGCCCAATTCTTTACCAGCAACAGCTGTGCATATGTTAGAAATTTAGAGTGAGATTTGACACCTTCCACCCCTGAGAGAGGGGTGAGGACAACAAAATATGTTGTACAGCCAATTGTAATTATCAGTTTACAAGTCCAGCAGACATGTATGCGAAATGGGCAGCTATGTATGGGGCGTAATTTTTTTGTGGGAACAGAGTGCCTTTTTTTATTTATTTTTTCAGGTGAGAGTGGAATGTGAGGTGCAGGAAGTATGTATATTTGGGGAAGTAGGTTGTGGAGGTTAACAGACAAGACAAACAAGACTCATACAGGGGCAGAGTATGACACATGTGGGGGGTAAACACAATTGACAGGGACGGATGTTTGGATATCGCAAGCCCATGAGCCCACAGATGGCAACAGTGGAACGGAGATCCCCACCCATGGGCAGTTACCACTGCGCCTTCACAGCTCAGGTTGGGGCTGTGCTGGGGGCTGGATAGGATGGGCAGGCATACCCATGAGTTGCGCCACTCTCACCTCAAGCTGGCGTAGGGGATCAATCACGGAATGCCTGAGCTCACTATGCACCACAGACCGGACCCTATGGAGGGTGAGTGGAGGCTCTCCTCCGGCCACGCTTGCAGAGGGGGGACAAGCCCCATCCCCTGCAGTGCTTCCACCCGAAGGTGGCACAGTACCACCGGAGGAGGAGGTCCCAGCCTGGGCACTGGTGCCAGGTGCACTCGCCAGCTGAGGTGGGAGAGGTGGGTCCGCTGGAACCCGCCTTCCCTGTTGTCCTATGTTTAGCAGTATTTTATGGTATTTTGGGTTAGTAACAAACAACACCATTCAAAATTAGTTGTAACAGCATGCATCAGTATTCCCATTAACCAAACACACATGAATTCCTAACATTGAGCAGCAAGCATAACAAATGCATATTTAGAACAACAGTGGACATTCCAACAGCATGCGGGGTTGATTGGTGGCAACAGGCCATCAGGTTTGGATATGTGAACAGGGCACATGCATCAACATACATGCAGATATGTATAAACCAATAGGACAAATGTCCATGGGAATTAATTGTGAATACACATACCCAGTTTGGTGCGGAATGGCATAATTTGTGAAAATAGGGTAGGGTGGGGAAATATTACATTAACAACTTAAACTACCTATACATATACTGTACATTCCTAGTAGATGCAGATATATATCCCCTACATGTATTAGTACAGTTTCCTGTATGTAACCTTAGGAATGTTGGTGATGGGGATGTTACTGCTACATTAATATACATTCCATTTTTATTCATATATGTTCATATCTGGCTGTGTTCAGGTAAAGCATCCTGCTACATTTGATTTATATGGGTCTAGACAACAGTGGATGTTCTGCATTTCATACAACCATACTATCTCCATAATGGAAGGGTACAGCAACATATCCAAATTGTGGGATGGACACAGTCCAGGTTCTGTACTTTATTAAAGACATTTCACTCTTTGGTTGTGGCTGTCTCATTCATTTCATTATGTAGTGAATGCAGTATACCTTTATTCCAGACTTATTACAGCTTTCTTGGTAGTTTCAAACTCTCTTTCTCACACTCTCTCACTTATTTTATATTTACATTTCAGGATAGTACTTAATTCTGGGCTTTATTAACATTTATTACTGGGTTACAACAATCCTTTCCAGTTGACTCACATATTTCATATGGCAGAATTTACAAGGATGTATTTGACAGTTGTCTATCCTTTGTTGGTTGATTACAACACTCATTTTCAGGCTGAAGCAGTTATCTGATAGTACAATACAGGTGGAACCTCTATTTGAGACTTGTTTAATCTTTATTACTGGATTGCAATACTCTTTTCCAGGCTGCATCACTTATCTAATCTTACAATACTAGCAGAATCTTTCTTCTAGGCTTATTTCACCTTTATCACTGGGTTACAACACTGAACTCTTTTACAAGCTGTCCCACTTATATTCTATAACAATACCAGCAGAATAATTACTAACCTGCCTGGTGGCGCAACCTCGCCAGCCTATCAGCATAGGCTTGCCGATTCGCGGAACAAACACCTGCAGCTGTAATATAAATGAAGGAATATTGTAACATACCTATCCATACTATAGGCTAGGATAACATTTCTTACATACTTAATTACATGGATACTTACTAGGTAGTGGGGCATTGGGCATTTGACGGGCCTCCTGGATCCATCGGTTCAGTTGGTCCTCCTTTTGTCGCTTCAGGTCCGCATGGTGGTGACAAACCTGTTCACCAGTCCTCGGAATGCCTGTGGCACTGGTGAGATCATGTGCCAACCGGTTCCACGCCTCTGCCTTATATGCTCCCCATTGAACCTGGCCCTGCATGAGTTGCGCTTCATGATCATGGACTAGGAGCCAAACCATATATTTTGACTCCTCAACACCCCACCTTTGTGCTCTAAAGTGATTTCCCTCTCCTGCACCTGCCATCCTGACTGCAAATGGGTACCACAATCAGTTATGGTGTGTATTCCCGCCTATGGGGCTTGTATATGCTGGTTTTCCAGCACTTATCTGTGATTGGCCACTTTGGATATTTCTCTGCTTACAGCAAACCTGCTTTGTCATAGTTATATTTTCATTCATTCCTATATGTATGGTAATACTGTATTTCTCAGTACAACTGTCATGGCTTAGTGGTTCAGTACTTTGACTATGGTGCACAGTATCCCGGGTTAGATCCTTGCCATTGCTTTTTTATTTTACTACTGTCTAGACAGGCTAGTAGATGTGTCTGTGTAAAGGCAACTTTGCTACAGCTTGCCCAACGTTGCCCGACGGTAAGCTGGTTGGCATGCTGCGCAGCTCCGTGCAAATGGCTTATGCTGGGTAACGCGTTATTTAGCCATAAGCACTCATATTAAGCTTGTTAAAGCAACGCTCAGCTACGGGCACTCATATTAAGCTTGTTATAGCACTGCTCAGCTACGGGCACTCATATTAAGCTTGTTAAAGCATGGCTCAGCTACGGGCACTCATATTAAGCTTGTTAAAGCGCTGCTAAGCTACGGGCAATTATGATCCTTTTTATATCTACATCATATAGGTTTTGTTCAGAAATACATGGGCCATTTCATTACATTTTACTTAAATGAAATTTATATATATCGGGGAATTGTTTCATACTTATTTAAAGAAAAATGGAGGGGGATGTTGTGGGGCTTGAACCGTGACTACCTGTTCTTTGGGCGACATCTCTACCGCTATACTATTGCTGCTTTGCTTAATTTGGATATGTAGATCTTATATGCTTTTCAATGTCATATCTGCTAACTGTGCTTGAACGAAGGGCATACCCGTGCAAACAAGCGCAAATGCGGGCAAACATTTTGGAAATTATAAAAAAAAAGGAAACTGCTATTTTTTACATTTTACATATTTTCAGTAGGGTTTAGTCTGTGAGGATGTGTGGTGTTGTGTTCCTTGACATTTCAGCGGACTCGCTCGTGGGTGTTTACTTTCAGGACTCTGACTCTTCTGGGGCATGTCCCTTTGCTGTACTCGGCAATCGGACACACTCCCTACTTTCCTACACGGACCGTGTTAGACTTGGGTATGATTCAGCATGCCCTCATGAATATGCATGGCATGCTGACATCATACCGTTCAACTGCAGCCTCCGAGTAAGACATATTAAGTCTTACATGGAGGTTTCGTGAATCCGGCAGAATGTCTAGTATGTTCCATTCTATTAGTTTTTTTCTTTTTTACAATCTGAAGCAATTGTTGCTCCTGAACATATGTTGTGAATTATTTCCTTATTAATGTTGTTGAATCAATATCATTCAAGTCTGTTTCTGGTAAATTTAAGTCCCCAGCCACTATTGTTCTTCCCTCCCATGTTTCATGTAAAAATGTCTGAATTCCCCAAGATGAAGAGCACTTGACTTTGATGGTCTATATACTCCAACAATTGTTATATGCTCCAGGGTTGTCTTTATTGTCACAGTTACACAATATATAGTATTGGTGTTATCAGTGAACAAGTAACAATCACAGATTCCATAACTATCTTTAATCCCTGTCATAACACCTCCATTTAATTTTTTTGTTAGACTATCTTCTTCTTCTTCTTTCGGCTTTTCCCGGTTAGGGGTCGCCACAGAGGATCACCTGTCTGCTCATGATTGACAGTGGAGTTTTATGGTGTTGAGTTGCCAGCCTGGTGCCCAACCTTACACAGAGGGCACACACATGCACACACTCACACTTAGGGCTAATTTAGAGTGGTAGAGATCCACCTACAGCATGTCTTTTGGATGTGGGAGGAAACCAGAGGACCTGGAGGAAACCCAAGCGACCACAGGGAGGACATGCAGCCTCCACACAAAAAGCACCTCAGCCGAGGATTGAACCAGAGAATGTTGTTAGAATATCTGGTAACAGTAAAAACATGTATACCCTGACATAACTGGTTTCCCATCATTGTTCTTTAACCATGTTTCACAAACAATACCAGCATCAATCTTGTGGAAGCATAGCAAATATTCCAATTAAAAAAATGTATTATTAATGCTCCTACCATTAACAACCATCAGAGATGCATCAAATGCTGCTATCTGTGAAATGTTACATTTCTGACCTGGCAAAAATCCTGCCTTGTGTTTGTCAAATAATGTTAAATTCTCTTCTTTGATCTTGACAAATGCACATCATCTTTTCTAAATATGAGTGCCCAAAATTAAGCTTGGATGCTCTGCATATTTCCATTTTTTTTAAAAATTGGACATTTTTTTTCATGTAGGTATTTACCACGAAAATATTTTTATTCACAGTAACCTGATTCTCCTTTCTATAGGTGATGTGTGAAAAATACATCCTAACACCTGTACAAGCTATGTTATCTAAGAGCACTGTAAGTTCCCTACTAACAGTCAGAGAGTCCCTGTAGTTGAGATAATTTGTACAGACATGAATGAAAACAGATCTGCACTTCCTTATATTAAAGCATTCTAAGACTTGTCTCACATCCACTATTTTTGTTCCTGGCAAGTATAATACTGTTTGATGTTCATTATCTTCTCTGCGAATGTAAGTATCAGTTTCTCTAATAATTAAATTTCCATTTACAAGAATATATTTTCTTACCAGATCTGTAGAACCTTCAACTTCTAATTCAATAATATCTGCTCTATCAATTGTTACAAAGGAATGATCTTCATCACTATTGGTCTCATTAATCCCACTGTTTTCATTGCATATTACATTTGAAAGCATACAGTTCTCATACAGCTGGTTTTGTGCATCCACAGCTTGAGCCATGTGGTTGATGTCTGTTTTTTCTCCTCTTTTTTCTTACAGTAATGTTCTTCAATCCTTCCACGTTCACTTTCGGTTTCTTCCTTTTCACCTACCCCTGCCTCATTTTTCTCCTTTCTCTAGTTGAAAAACGTTTCCTTTTTCTGTAAGATGAAGGTTTTCTGAGAGAAAAATGTTATCATTCCCTATAATTTGTGTGTTACTTAATGTATTCTCTTAACTTTATAGACATTTATCAGGTTATTTTTCTTCCTTGCTAGTTGTTGTGAACTTTATCCTTTTTTTCTTTTTTTTTATTTACTTCTAAATGCTCTGAATCCAAAAACTGCTGGCTACTTGTATCCAGAATTCCAAAGTTGTCAGGGGCATTGTCTTGTTTCATATGGGATGAATGATCTTTACAGGCAATAGACAAATTATTTCCTAAGTGTGTTATATTTGGTCTTTGGCTAGAATTATTTATCTCACCAGTACTGTTATTAATATATGTAACGACAGCTCTCCAAGCTGTGCTAATTGCATATGGTAAAGGATGGAGGTAGGGAAAGAAGGGTAACAGTTTATTCTGTGGGACAGCTGCCCATTTTATACATATGAAGAGAAGGTAAGTTGGAGAAGGAAGTAAGGTGAGATGGTTAGATCTGGTAGCAGGGAAATCAAATAAGCATAGAAGACAGACAAGACTGTCAAAGGAGTTGCTGATACACTAAAAAAGAATGAGCAAAATGGAGAAGGAGATATCAAACAAACAGAGGGATTTCAGTAATAATTGGGAGGATTGGATGACAGTGGCCAGCATAGACATAAAAAAAGAGGGAAACACCATGATGGGGGGGTAGGGCAGATACAATGAGCAATATCATCCTGCCTGGTGTGGGAGATGAGACACTATCCTGGGCATCCTCACCAGTGGGACCTGGTACAGATGCTGATAATAGTGAAAGATAAGAATGTGAGTCAATAAACTGCAAAAGGAGTCACTTTAAGCAGTCAGTATTTGCCCCTATTGACTACTCCACCAGCACCCCAACCACATCAGCCAGTTCATTCCTTCTGACCACAGGGTTCTTAACCATCTGACAGAACCACCAGCAGGAACCACTGCAGAGTCCCTCAATGAAGCCCCACTAAGGACTGGGTCTTTATGCCTATGAGCCATCACCTGCACAGATGTTGGTTGTAAGTTTGGATAGGGATGTCTGAGGTGGTATCAGTCTTTGAGATCCAGTAAACCAAACAAAATGGACAGAAGCAACAAAATAAACAGAAAAAAAGTAATAAGCATAAAAGATAATGACAAAGAGGGTAGGGGGAAAATGCAATTACAGTTTATATATTACATAGAAAAGAACTACTTTACAGTTAGAAAGCAAATCAAAAACACCAGCAGGAATGTACCTCCTTATCCAGACATGCAAATAACTACACTTTCATAACCTAAATCCTTTCTTCCTACCATATGTGGGATATATATGGTAGAAACATACCTCCTGCATGACTGGAATCCATAACCTAAACCCTTTCTTCCTACCATATGTGGAAGATATATATGGTAGATACATACCTCCTGGATAACTGGAATCCATAACATAAACCCTTTCTTCCTACCATATGTGGGATATATATGGTAGATATATACCTCCTGCTTGACTGGAATCCATAACCTAAACCCTTTCTTCCTACCATATGTGGGATATATATGGTAGATATATACCTCCTGCTTGACTGGAATCCATAACCTAAATCCTTTCTTCCTAGCATATGTGGGATATATATGGTAGAAACATACCTCCTGCATGACTGGAATCCATAACCTAAACCCTTTCTTCCTACCATATGTGGCCTTTCTTCCTACCATATGTGGAAGATATATATGATAGATACATACCTCCTGCATAACTGGAATCCATAACATAAACCCTTTCTTCCTACCATATGTGGGATATATATGGTAGATATATACCTCCTGCTTGACTGGAATCCATAACCTAAACCCTTTCTTCCTACCATATGTGGGATATATATGGTAGATACATACCTCCTGTGTGAATGGTATCCAAGACATATAGTATGTGAAACCTTAAGGAAAAGGTTGCTGCCTCTTAAACCAGTATTTCAGCTGCATGACACATTCTCAGTATGCAGATACTAGAAATTCACAGTGAGCCTGTGACGTCTAAAGTTTTCTTCACAGTGAAAGGTCTATTCACAGATTCATATATATGTTAATGTAATCATTCCCCTTCCTCACAAGAGTGTAACATACTTAAAACATGCAGAAATGTAAACCTGCATTTTAATAGCACCCTGCAGATCTCTAATCCTTAGAAGACAGAAATCCTGCTTCTTTCCCATCCTCAGAAATGTGAACAAAGTACTGTGGGTAGGAATAGAAGACAAGAACTTGTGGGCTTGAACTTTATGAATAATAACTGATTTACATCTTGAGCTACCCAGGCATCACTGAAGTAATTCAGTAGCAAGGCTGTACAAATTACACTAAGACAAATACCTTACAATGGCCAGCCAGCAGATCAGTACAGCAACAACTCACTGGGTCAAATGGAATCAATTAACTGCAATGGTGTTACCTGATATATGCAGCAATGACCAGTATACTGGCAAGAAAGGACAAAATGACACTTAAAAGGATAGCCATATATACATACATCTCTCTCTCTGTGTATATATATATATATATATATATATATATATATATATATATATATATATATATATATATATATATATATATATATATATATATATATATATATATATATATATAGGGGTCTACTTTTACTTACCGAATTTACACTTCTTTGAACCTGAAATTGCCGACTCCACTTTATTGACCCACCATACAATTGAATCCATTGACTACCGAACTGCTTTCCCTGGGAAACGAACCAATTGGCCACCAGGGAAAAAAAGTCAATAAGAAGACATTAAACCCAGACAAGTGAGGGGTTTCACCACCAACACCCCTATATGGGGGGCTTTGCCCCCTACACCCCCCCATAACTAAATATACCAACTCCAAGATTGCAGTACACTGAGGAAAAGGGCAAAGTTCACCCTGGTGGCCAAGTGGTTCATTTCCCAGGGAAAGTAGTTCGGTAGTCCATGGTTTCATTTGCATGGTGTTTCAATGAAGTGAAGTGGAGTTGGCAATTTCCAATTTGAAGAAGTGTAAATTCAGTAAGTAAAAGTATCCCCATATATAGATAGATAGATATAGATATAAGTTTGCAAAGAAAAGTGCAATATTGAGAAATTGACAGATACAGTATATACAAATATATTTGCATATATTTGTAAAGGATTCATAGGTTCATAGGTGTTTACCAGACTAACAACCACAAGGGCCTTGTTATGACTAGCCATACATCCCAAATCTCTGACAAGTTCTGATATCCTTGATAAGTATAAGCATGGGCCTGAGAGATGAACCATTTACAGGTTACCTGTTTGCATCAGAGACATTGGTGCCAAACCAGGGATGAATGTCCAGTTTTCCATCCAATTGTCCAAGTTGCACTTGAATTGGATTAGGGAGGAACTCTGCTTCACATGGATGGGGAGCCTGTTCCATAGATGGGGTAGTCTCTGAGATACATATCTATCCCTCCAGCAGGTCCTATTTATATTACATGCAAGGTATAAGTCTTTAGAATGGGTAATTCTGGGACTGTTTGTTTTGTGGATATGCAAGAGGTCCATCAGAGTGGGGTCTGACAATGCTCTCTATGCCAGGTATAGATGTCCTTTCAAAAGGGATAGGGCCTTGAGACAGTCTGCATAAGACACATTACTTACACCCTGTATTCTTTTAGTTAGGAACCTCTGTGGACATTCCAGTTGCGGGATATGGCTGGTTAGGTACACACCAAAGGGGGCATTGTACTCAATGATAGGTCTGATGAATGCCAAATACAGTGGAACAATTACTTCTTTGGACTTAGATGCCATACCTTTGTTCATAAGTTGCGTAACATAGAATGATTTCCTCACCACTGTAGACACATGATGATGAAGGCTAGATTACTATCTGTATGTGCCCCTAAGTCCCTGACTACTGAGTCAACTCTAAGGGGCGTGTTGTCAATATGATAGTTACCAGGGATGGATGACTTCTCAAAGGATACTATTATGCATTTTTTGGCATTTAGTTTTAGTCCATGACTCTGACACCAGTTGTTTGTCTGTGTCAGCCCTTCCTAGAGAACATTTGTGTCAGTGTGAGATTCAGTGACAGCTTTTAATTTGCAATCATCTGAAAATTTAGTCAGCCAGAGACCACTGACATTGGCTTTGAGTTCTGAGAAGTAAATGCCAAAAAGAAGCATCCAAAGACTGATCCCTGAGGGACTCCACTTGTGACTGGCCTCTTTGTAGAGGCGGAGTCTCCATTTCTAACTTCCTGGATCCTGTCTGTGAGGCATTTGGCTATCCACTGGACGGAAAATGATAATTATTTATCTATCTGTCTATCTATGCACATGCATTCACACATGCACGTGCACGTGCACACACACACACACACACACACACACACACACACACACACACATACACACACGTACATCAGTATACATTTGATGTTCTTGCTGCATCCACATGTATGAATTTCTTATATTTACTTTATACAAAAAAATAACTGTATTCACCCCTTCACCTAGAGAGGTGCTGCATACTCCCTAGGTACTGCTCCTAACTCTCTGCAATGGTGTCTTGAGCTCTGGGGTTAGGGGTGTGGAAAATCATTACTATACTGCACTCTCAACTGTGAAGAACTAGTACAAATGACAATACAGAATAATGTACTTACAGTACATCTCTGGTGCACTTTCATGAAACTCTTCTTATCATGAACAAGGCCCAGATGGAGCTTCTTTAGACTACAGTCTTGGTACCTGTATTACACACCAGTTTCTGTGATGCCTGTAGCTGCTGTCTTTAACCTGGTGAGATGCTGTCATTGTTCCACATTATACTGGAGACTCTGGTAAGATCCCCTCCTCCTAGCAAACCATCCTAGTGGCATGTATACAAAAGGTTTAGGAAGGTTTTGGTTTCCTGAATGCATCATTGAATCACCCTGTAGGTATCAGTATGCCCAGAAGACACTATCACTTTACATGTCTCCAGCCAGGGAATAATGTCCGGCATCTCACAGTCACACCCGTCTCCCATTTCTAGATGGACAGCACAACATTAAGCAACTCAGGACAGATAGTGGATCACACCAATGTTTCACTTCTGAATTATAGTAGCCAGTGTTGAAATTTACATCATGTGCTCCCACAGAAGTATTATTTCTGTACTAGAGTGACTCCAGCCTTCACAGATTGAATCTGGAAGATGCATGGATAGCCCTTTTCACTTTCTATAGCCTGAATATGTGCACAAAGTCAAGTTATGTTCTCCACAATGTTGTGCCTTTGGGCTTGACTTGCAGATTTTCCTATTCAGAAACATTTTGAAAGTAAACCCTCATTTGCATAATTACTATGACAAGAAGCCCAAAATTGCATGATATAAGTTTAGGGTAGTGCAGTGATCCTCATTGACTACATAAGACTGTTAAACACGGACAAAGGCTGCTAACAGGTGCCATCACTACGTGATTAGTTAGAAGTTCACCTTGTTTATGGTTTGAATACATCTTTCAACTTCCCTCTTGAAAGTATAGCTTCACTGCCTGTTATCTTACTAAAGCACATACTACATTAGCTGTGGCAGTATTTTTATGAAATATTGAATGGAGGAGAGACTGGCACTAAAGAGCTAAGATAGTGTTGTGTTCTAGGGATAATAGGCCTAATGGGAACTACACCTAGCAGCAACTATACAGAATGTATTCAGAAACTCAGGCTGCCTAGTAACTGCACTTCATGGTGCACAGTTTCCATTGTTCTATGACTTAAAAGTATAGCGCATGTGCAAGAGTTTTTAGCAATGAGGGGAAATATTCATGTCAGTGTGATGATTGGTACACTTAGGAGTTTGCAAAGGTGGAGGAAATGTTTCCAGTAGTGTTATTGGCCTGACATTATATCAACTGTCTGGATAAACATGTACTATTATGGTTCACAGTCAAGGGCAAATATGGGGCAATAAGTCGTTACCTGGAGCAACCATTGCCTCCATGATAAAACCACTCTTTTCTATGCCAGTTGAGCCGTGACTACAAGAGTAAGTGAGGGAACATCAAGGCTCGTGTTGAGAAAATCACAGGTAAAGCCAAGTTCTCAGACTCAGATAATGATGTGCTGCTGCAGGCCCTCCATCTCAATGGCTGATGGCTGTTTATGCAGTATACATCTGACTGGGCCTGCCAAGACAATGCTGGGAGAAATCTTGTGGTGGACATTAATGTTGTGTATAACAAGGACTTTACCTTTGAAATGGTCCAATCTCAGGTCACTGACCTTACACATACTGTGGAGAAAAGAGCTGTTCACCTAACATGGGAAGGTGGGCTGGCAGTCACACCTCCTGTGACAGAGATGGAGGTGTTTCTGGATTCTGTCAGAGGCAGTGACTCATTGTTCTCATTGGCATGGTCCAACTGTATAGAGCTGGACATTTGGGAATAGCTATATCATACCACAAGAATATCCATTGTTGATGCCTTAAGTGCACAGTTGTATACTTGTATAACAGTATATTTACTTTAACTTGCAAAAGTAATAATTGGACAACTTAATAAATTGATGCACTTAGGTTTATACTTACACAGGGTTTGTGCTCTGCTGCATTCATAGATGATTCCTTATCCAGCACTACCACTGTCAAACCACCACTGCCTAATGTTGGAAAATTACCAATTAATGATGATGACAATGGTGGGATTGAAGTGTCCTGGTCAGCAAGCATTCTGTGTACTGGGCACAAAGAATGAGACTACTGGATCTTCTATATAGGGATCAGTCACAGCCTCTGAGCCTGTGGGCAAGCAGAAGACACATAGCACACAAGGAGGATAGGTTATAGAGGATACATGCAATCTGAGATGTAGGATAGCCCCTAAAGGTCAATCATCAGCATTCCGAACAAGCCCCATAAATCAGAGGGTGCACACAAGGGTTGAGAGAGACATGGGTACACCCTTTTGCCTGAAGTAGCTGTGTCAATGACCATGACATACAGTATCTGTCAACATATGCCATCATGGAGGCAAAAGCTGATACCACCACAGCCATTTCTATGTTAGTATGGCAAATACAGGTTGTGCAGGATGACCTTCAGGACTGCATGTCATATACGCGCAATAGTTTTGATAAACCTAATAACATAAAAGCCTTTAACATGCTCTCTCATGCTCACATGCCATATATAAAATGCTGTTCATTGAGTCCTTCTATGACTATCTCCATGGATGGTGGCTATTGTGGCCATGGACAGCCTAAATCACAGTCATACAGTGCTAGTACTTCCACAGCTATATCTCTTGTGGCTGCATGTATTATTGAGATAATGTCTCCAGTGTTGTGGTAGTCTAGACAGAGGCAGATCTGGTATTGGATGGAATTCACAGTCCTGCAGCATGCCATCTGTCAAAGGCCATGGTACAATCCATGCCAATCATGGTAGAGGTAGGTCTTGTGGGTGCCCAATCCCTTACTATGCATGTCCTGGACCTGTCCAGTAGATAAAGTCGCAGTGCTGCAACTTTGTCTGAGGCTGTTTCCTGGCAGACAGACATAAACACACACACACACACACACACACACACACACACACACACACACACACACACACACACACACACACACACAGAGACATCCACTGATACTGGGCTTTCTTCTGGGATCCCTTTGTTTCAATATCAGTGCAGTCCATAAGATTTCCATGTATTTCCAGCAAAGCTTATAACTGAGGCTGCTGCTTAATGCTCTTAATTTTACTCCCTCTTGGATAGATGCTTTGAGATACCCATAGAAGTCCAGATATTGTAAGTTAAGAAATAAATCCATGTGGTAGAACTACCACATCAACAAACTTTATAGATAAAAAGAAAAATATCCTACCCATCATTGCAAGATGTCCACTTCATCATTAAAAAAGGGATTTAAAACTGCTAAGTAAGTCTCTCAAACTTATATTAGGAAATGTAAGGCCAACTATGAACTTATAATTGCAACAAATTCAAAAGATAACCATAAGACCTTCTTTAACTATACTGGGAAAATTAGGAGTAACATACAATTCTGTACTGAACCTATTTCATAGGGTACCTCCATCTCTGACTTCAAGGACATTGCTAATATACTTGTGAACAAATTTTCTGCCATATCCATTACACCCACCCTCTCCTGTAACCTCAATTCCCCTCACACTCCCCCTCCTGAGGTCAATTTGGACTAAGTCCTTTTAGCACTTTCCAAAATTAAAACTACTACTTCCTTGGGTCCTGATACAACACTTAAATGCTTGCTGAGAAGTTTAAAGTCCTACGTAGCAAAACCCCTTAATCAACTCTTCAACATTAGTCTCTCCGCTGGTTATAACCACAAGGACTGGAAAATGTTAGTGTGCTGCCCTTGCACAAAGGTGGTCTCTTTACTGACCCTGAGAATTACTGTCCTATTATTTGCAAGGTTTTGGATTATACTGAAGCTGAAGAAATAAACAATTATATAAGTGATCTTATATCACTGGATACACATCAGTTTGGCTATGTAAAAGGCAGATTTTGCCCTCTGAGATTGGTTGATTTCATTGAAAGTGTTACTGAAGCCATGAATAAGGGGCATACAGTCAACACCGTTTATCGAGACCATGCCAAGGCCTTTGATACTATTCCCATTTTGGGATTATTAACAAGCTCTCCCAACTCAACATTAATCCGTACATAGTTTGCTGGATTGGTAATTGCCTGTCTGGCAGAATTCATACCATTAAAGTTGGGAGTATTTGCGTCAGACAGAAAAAAATATCACTACTGGTGTCCTACAAGGCTCTGCACTGAGTCCTTTACTCTTAAGTTTATATTTCTGTAATATAAAAGGTGGCATCAATTAAGAGGTGTCACCATGCATGCAGCTTGTGACCCAATTTATGCTAACCTTTTAATGCTTTTCTGGGAGAAAAGGTACACTTTTACTTCCCCTTATGAGTGTTGCTGGAATTTATATTTTCATTACCTAGGCAACATTGCAATTATATGATCTGATTCAGGAACCTCAACAGATGATTTTATAAGTTATATCAGGAAAACCACAACCTTTCCAAGTTCCCTGGCATACATGTACCAAGGACTATCTAGATGTGACTGTTTTCAAGAACACCAGCTGTTATGAATCTGCTGTACACCTGAAACCTGCAATTTTGAATATGAACTTACATTATAAGAGCTGTTGCCCTTGTGTTTTGAAAAAAGAATATAATCAAGGGCCGACTTGTTAGGTTAGCAATAATGTGTTCCACTTATAAGTTATTCTTTAGGGAGTTGGACATGTTAATTAAAATGTTTCTGGACTGCAAATCCTCTAATGCCGTAGTAACTAAAATTGCTAACAAGGTCAATGTGCAGTGGGGAAAGAGATACAAATCCCAGACTAATTCTAATCATTCTTACCAGGTACAAATACTTGGAAACAAAGGATCCAAGAAGAATTTTACTAGGACACTGGTGATAAAATATAACACTGATTCAAATCTTATTAGAGATGTTATTAGAAGAAATTTGAACATTTTTATAAGTAATGAACATATTTTCCACGTATTAGGTGATGAAAGTCCAGTTGGTTTAATGGTTAAGGTTTTTCACCTCCCATGCACAAGGTACTAAGTTCAATCCTGGCCTCAAGCAATATTTGTTTGACATTTGCATGTTCTTCCTGTGTCTATGTGGGGTTTCTCCCACCTCTAAAAAACATACTGAGTGTTTTCATCACAAACTCATCAAAGAATGCAGCTGAGGGCAGCAGCAGAGATTCTACATGCTGCCCTATGTGGGGAATATTTGTACAGGCCAACTGCTTTGGGCATCTACTGTGATGCACAGTTTCTTCAAGATAGGAGAACACGGATCACAAACTACATGGTGTGGCAGGGCTAGCCACTCAATGGTGTAAAATATGGCTCTAGGTGATGCCAAATGGTCATGCTTATTTGTTGGTGATAAGTGGGTTGAGTACCTGGACTACTCTGACCTACGTCAGGGATCCATGCTAATGGTGAGAAGTGTGTATGTGTCCCTATTAGCCAGTGTGTGCCTGCCATAATAAGTTACTGGCTGATTGAAGTGCAGTTTCCCAGCTTGGATTACCTGGGATAGCTCTGTTGAGCAAAAGCTGGTTGTAAAACCAATCAACCTGCAAAACATGGATTGCTACACTCACTGTACGTTCATTGGCAGGATGGAGCTTGGAAGTAGATGACATAATGGGAAGGAAGAAGCTGAACATCCTGTGTATCCAGGATCCAAGATGGAAGGGCATTACATCAAAGTCACTATTTGAGTCTACTACTCAAGAGGACGACAGATTGGAAATGGTGTAGGAGTTGTGGTGAGGGAGTGCCTTCAGAAGGCAGGTAAGAGTGCCATCAGAATTAGTGACAGACTGATAGCAATCAGACTTCAGCCTAATGACAGTGCAGTATTCATAACTGTGGCCTGTGCTCCATAGCAGGGTTGCGATAGTGTGGAAAAGAGTGCATTCAGACAGCAATATCAGGACCTACTAGACAAAGCAGGACAACATGACTTGGTATTGATAATAGGTGACTTGAATGCATATACTGGGACAGACGGAACAGAATATGAGGACTGCCTAGACCCACATGGGTGGGACAACAGGAATAAAGAAGGAGAAACCATTCTGACTTTTGTCTGGTAAATGGCTTGATAGTAAGCCAACACATAAAATAGTGGCCAACATGCAACTCAAGTAGACTTTGTAGTAAGGAAAGGGCACTGGGGTAGAATCAATGATTGCAAATTCACCCGCAGTGTGAAACAGATGGCCCACAGCATAAACCACTGGTTGCCACAATCATCTGCAAGCAGTGGTTGGAGAAGGTTCTAAAGTCAATAGAAGGCTGGCTGAAGACCTGAAAGTTGACTCTACAGAAAGCATAACAGCTCAAGGAATTACTCAGGGCTCTAACACCTCAAGAAGAAGAGGAAATAGATGGAGTTGAAAAAGAATGGTAACACCACAAAACAGCATGTGTGAAGACTACAGAACAGACACGCAGCTGGGCCAGGTATGGAAATAAGAGTCATAAGGAAAGCTGGCGGTGAAATACAGAAGTCCAGGAAGTCATCAAAAGAAAGAAGTGTAGGAAAAAGTGGAGATAGAAAAGGCAGACAAGGCTAGGAAGGGATACTGATTGACTAATAAAGAAGCTAAGAAAGGAGTTGCAACAGCAAAGAACCCTCTACCAGCTTCTGAAAAGTGACTCAGTAGATGGCACAAAGAAACTACATCAGGTTGCAAGGTAAAGGCAGACAGATAAAACAGATAGGCAATATTTATTACAGCTTTGTCACTCAGCTGTATCACCAGCTTCATCTACCCAAAATACTATTGCTAATTTATCACGACATTCATCAGTACTCTTCGTGCACTGCTCTAAATTGTCAGAATGATTTTTAAATTGTAAACTATGCTTCTTATTCTAAATATATTCATATCTAATTGTATAGTATTATGTTATATTATGTAATGCTCTCTGTCTTTATACAAAATATAATGTATCTTTGTTTTACTGCTTTATTCTTCATATATTTTGTATCTTTTCTACTTGGAGTTTTTCTCCCTGGGCCTCCACTGAAAATGGGCAATCTGCCCAGTCGAACTTTCCCAGTAAATAAATGTAAAACAAAATAAATAAATAGTCAGACAGCCTTTACAAGGGATGCCAGCAACAGCCTGCTCACAAGTCCACAGGACATCAAAGGCAGATGGAAGGAGTACTTTCAGCAGCTTCTGAATGAAGAAAACCCCACATAAGCTGCACTGCTCCAGACACAACTTACAATGAGAGAAAACGAGGAGTTCACCATAGAAGTAAGAACGTCACTAAGGAAAGTCAACTCAGGAAAAGCAACAGGCTGAGATGAGGTCAGAGCAGATATGCTAAAGATGGTGGGTAAATAGGAGAGAAGTGGCTCCTGAGGGCACTCATAGCAGTGTGGAGAGAAAAAGCATATCCCATATGACTGGAGAATAAGCATACTAGTGCCAGTGTGTTCATAGGTTCATAGGTAGGTACTAGGCTATTGGCCCTGGGGCCTATATAAGACTAGCCAAAAAAATTCCCTGACTTTTGCCACCCAAGAAAGTTATTTTCCTATGCCCCTGTCTAGCAGAACCACAGAAGTGATCCCCAGGGTGAATTTCCTATTTCCCACCCATTTGTCGAGATTTTCCTTAAGGAGGTCTAACAAGGAGCTTTGCTTGACATGAATGGGTAGTCTGTTCCAGAGCATGGGAAGTCTCTGGGACAGGAATCTATCCCTTCAGCATTTTCTGTTTATTGTGGTGGCAAGGTTTAGGTCCCTGGAGCATGTGGTTCGGAGGGATTGGAGTTTCTTTAAGTGCAACATGTCCAATAGATCTGGGTTTGACATGGCTTTGTATGTTAGGCAGAGGTCGCCTCTCAGCAGGCAATAAGCGATGGAGTAGAGCTGGAGTTTTTTGAGACTGTCTGCATATAGCATCTGTTTGAGGCCAGTAATCCTCTTAGTGAGGTATTTCCAGTGGCTGCTTATGCCATCAGGCTGCAGCCCACCCAGCTTTGGAAAGAAAAAGAAAGAAGTTGAACATTTTAAAAAATAAAATATTTATTTTTGTATTTTTCTACTACTATTTATTTATTATGCTGGCTGGCTGCTACTTAGTTGTGAGTCCGATTGATTTGCTTAGTCCCAGAACTCGAACTGCGCAAAAAAATAAAATAAAAAAAAATAGTTTCTGTAAATCCGGACTGCTGTATAAGCAGTCCGGATTAAGGAGAGAAGGCATTAGTGTGTGATGCCCAGAAGTCTATGTGGATTTAACCACAGTAAAATAGAAGGAGATTGGACTGCCATATCTGCAGTCACATAGTTGACATGGATGACTGGATGGCTACTGATTGGTTCTCGCTCTCCAGCACGAGAAACAGTCAGTAGCACTGTAGCAGCAGATAGTACCTTCACTTTGGTCAGACCTCGGAATTCATAACTTCAACCGGGGATCAGATTGGACAAATTAAAATCTTCATTTCATTTAAATATAATGTCTTCTACTACTTCTGCCAAGAAAAATTAAGGTAATCATCCTTATTGTTCAGAAAATGTATGTCAAATGCTAAAGTTGTTCTTCTGTTAACTTTTTAAGTGATTGAGACTTGTCTTCCCTTTATCTGCTGTTGGATATGTACTTATATGTTTTATAACACAGGAAGAAATCTGTTATTTATTCAAATAGAACACTTGGCTGGAGTTGAATACCTAGTTGTTCTGTTTTATTATTACTAAGTGACGAGAATGTCTCTTACACGGACTGGGCGTGGACATGATAAATACCTCACTTGCATCCGAAAGGTATGCAAATGAGGTATATTAGTGATCCATGAAGCAGAAACCAGTCCATGTAGAAGATGTTTTAGCTTCAGAAATGTACTCAGTTGACAACTGAGTACATTTCTGCAAATTCCACAACGTAGCGATGTCAGCTCCAAAAAAAGGTTGCATATGACTCAGGCAGCATGCCAATGGCCAAATATGTGGCCATTGACAATACAACCCAATGGCAAAATGATAAAATCATATTTTTTTTTTGGCGATCGCCGATGTTTAAACCCAGAGCAGCCCCGCGCAAACGGGCTGCGCTGTATAAAACCATAAAAAAGAAGGTTATAAACCCACAAATGTGGGTTTCATGCAATACATGGAATGACAATGCAGGGACCAGCAGACCAAAACCAACATGGCCACCGTGTAGTGGTTGCTAAGGGGGGAAGCTGAGTCTAAGACATGTAACTAAGCATTAGTAGGCAATCTCATGTAAATGAGGGTTCGGATACTGAATCTCATAGTCACATAGCAAATGAGCACAGTCTGAGTAGTGTAAGAGATACAAAAGGGGGAGGAATAGAGTAGGAGATAGGTGACATCACAGGGGGGAATGGTAGAAAGAAATGCGATTCACTGGAGGCCAGTGTAACATGACAGATGACAGGCACAGATCATGGAAAGAGGTGTGCCACTAGATAAGTCATGGAAAGTCAAGAAATGAAAGGTGTACACTGTTACCTACACCAAAGTTTCTTGCTGGCCGTGCATGCGCATGTGTGTGCACCATGAAGCGCGAGTAGGACAGTGTGTGCGCGTGTAAGGCAGTGTGAGCATGTGGGAGCATGTTGGGAGATGTTTAACACTGTCTGCGCGGGTGTGCACGCATGTAAGGCAGGCTGAGAATGTTGGAGGCTGTTGGCAGATGTGTAACAGTGTTTGCGCGGGTGTACGCACATTTAAACCCGAATAAGTACATTCTGAACCGTGTAAGCATGTGTGCACGCGTGTAAGCCACTGTGAGCGTGTTTCAGATAGTATGCATGTTGCTCCCCCCCTGAGGAAACAGAGAGGAAAAAGGAAGCAACAGAATTAATAGGAAGCTAGCAGGGATAACTGCTGAAGCTAGCAGGTGAAAACAATTAGAAGCAGGCAATTACACAGGCAGAATAGTAGCCCAGCCCAGCACTTTAAACTCTGCAAACAGTAGTGCAGGATGTTTCCATTAAAAGACACTGCAAGACAGGAGTAAACTAATAGAAGTGAAAACTGAAAAAGCTTCACTCAGAGCAGAAATGTTAGGGGCCGCCATAGCTGTCATAATGAGACATAAGCGACTTGCTGAGGGTGGTGACAATGCAGATGGTGCCGGACAACCCACAGTGAGGAGACGGAGAAGAGTGTACAGGCCCAGGGTCATCTACCATGGGTTACATGAGCTGGAGATAGTAGAGTGCTATAGAGTGGACAGAGAGCTCCTGCAGCAAATTGTTGAGCTGTGCAGGCCACGCCTCACACACAGAACCAACAGAGGGGAACCCATCCCAGTGGAAACAAAGGTATGTGTTGGCCTAAGAACACTAGCAACAGGTACCTTCCAGAGACCAACTGGCGATATGATGGGGATATCACAGGCGTCAGCCTCCAGGGTACTACACCAGTTCCTGGATGCCATGTCAGCACATGTCGGTGATCATGTATATTTCCCCAATGCCCGTGAGGTATTCGCCAGCAATATGTGTCTCTTCCAGCAAATAGTGGAATACCCTGAGGTACTGGGTGCAATAGACTGTACACACATATGCATCAAAGCACCAGCCGGTGAGCAGGTAGGGTCTACATTAACCGCAAGGGCTTCCCCTCCATCAACTGCCAGGTCGTGTGTGATGCCCAGGGCATAATAATGAATGTGTGTGCTGGCTGCCCCGGGAGTTATCACGATTCCCACATCTGGCATTTGACGCAGCTGTACCAGACATTTGCCAATGGGGACATCCCACACGGACACCTAGTGGGGGATGCAGGTTATACACTGGAGCCGTGGCTGATGACACCCATCAGAAACGCACACACACCTGAACAGGAACGCCATAATGAGGCATACGCACAAACACGTAATGTAATAGAGCGTGTGTTTGGGCTGCTCAAGTCATGGTTCGGGTGTCTGGACACATCTGGTGGAGCCTTGCAGTACACACCAACTACATGTACCCAAATTGTCATGGTATGTGCTATGCTACATAATATGATCTTTAGAAAACAGCTGCAGCAGGACCAGCATAGGGCCGGGCTAAACAGCCCCCCACCATTGCCAAGGCCATCACAGGCAGAGCATGACTCGGAGGAGGAACAACCTGAGCCTGCCCCAGTAGACAGAAGGAGACATGCCCAGCATGCCCTGGCCTTGGCAAAGAGGCAATGCATAGCACATACACTGGCTCAGTAGGAACCCTGGGAATGATACCCCTCTCTGACTCACTCATATAGTAACAGGGATGCCTAACATGACACAACCTGCTCTCAAACATGTACAGGGAGTGTAGTATGTGCATCCGACAGAGGCAGCCCTGCAGCACCACCTGAGGCATGATTGCCATGTGTTAAGCAATGTAACACCATCTAGTATATGCAAACATGAAGACCCTGCCTAACATCTCACCCTCACCAAGCATGATGCCACACTATGAAGACAAGAAGATCAAGTACAATAATTGGCTGAAGTAATGCAGTCAGTCAAAGGGGAGCCAGTGTGTTACAGGTTGGGAAGATATGCGGAGTTTGACATGATGCACCACCTACTAGGGGTGGCGTGCACCTATCATGCCATGCCCCATGGATACCGGCAAAGGCTGTCAGTACCCACAGCATGCCCTGAATAGGTAAGTCTCA
The DNA here is from genome assembly GCF_019279795.1 of Protopterus annectens. Taxonomy (NCBI): domain Eukaryota; kingdom Metazoa; phylum Chordata; order Ceratodontiformes; family Protopteridae; genus Protopterus; species Protopterus annectens. The sequence continues at coordinate 1,170,133,876 of NC_056732.1, read as the reverse complement.
AAACACAAACCCACCTTCATAGGTTCTACAAGGAATAGGAACCTAGATGTAATACTACCCCATGACAGATGTATAAACAGCAAGATGTGTGCAGTCTAAACGCACACAGTAAGGAGAATGTAGATACCAGTCCTGTAATACAGAACTGGGCAAGGCTCACATCAGCACCCTAACACTACCAGGTCACACCTCATACTGTGCTGTACAGCCGCAAAACATGGAACAAGCTACAAAAGGAGGGTGACTAGCAAGAAATGGCAAGGATAACCACACCCCCATGTTGGTACCACAACAAAAAGCAGCATGGAATAGCCATGGTCAAATACGAATGGCTAAAACTGCCTCGCAGTATATAGCCTGCTGCAGACCACTGTCCTAATACCAGGAACAGCACGTGGCCTATGTCGGAATACATGAATATATCAAGCCCCCCAAACCACATTATATTGCTTGACTGAAAATACCCAGACATACACCGGTAGTATTGTACTAGCACCAACACAGTAGGAGAAAATTACCCAGATTCCATAAACCAAAATGCCCAGGAACAATGTACTACTCCCACAAGAGGGGTAAGCATACTGGATGTGATAATCAGCAACATGTGTACTGGATGGCAAGATGAGAAGTGTACCCCTCACTGGTAAGACCAGACCATAGAGTAATCACACTGGATATACACACCCTGACCCCAGTCCCTGGCCAGAATACCACAGTGAAAAACACGTGTAAAGTATAGGTTGCAGCCCTCAAAACCGATGTTGAATCCACAAAAGGCCCTGTGCAAGTGCAGAATACGGGACACACCACAGAACATGTTATACAGGCATTCCATGAACACAGCCAGGAATGCTTGGAGTATGCAATCACAAATAACAACAACACACAATGCCATACACGCAGGCATCTGGCATGCTGGCCTCCAGCCATTATCAAACCATGCAAGAGAATGAGGAAGTTACCAAATGATAGAGCAAACATAAAAAGGGAAGTAATCACTGACCAGTAGTATGGCAACAACATATGTCCACACATACAATCCACTAAGTCCGGCCACAACAAGTATAATCTGTGAATCCAGAGGCAATGTGACGCCAGTACCAAGTACACAGACAACTACAACACCCCCCAATAAATACAAACATATGTGATAGATGCATCCATGTATCCAAACCAGAGGTTGAGCTCCAACAACTCAGTACTGTCAACACTAGTCAGGAGGAGAAGGTAACCACATACACCACAAACCCAGTCCCACATAGACCTACCACAATTGTAAACCAAACACATAAACACAGACAAATATTCCCGGAGGCCTTAATTACAAACACACCACACCAACAGAAGCCTCCAAAGTAGATCACCAGCAACCACAACCTTCAAACATAGCACATGCAACGAATAGTACGCAAAGCTGGTGTGCCAAACAGTCACAGGCCCGAAGGAGAAACAACATGCCTGATACAGTCGTAATAGGTGTCTGTATAGGCAGACACACAGCTGTCCCACTCAACAGACTGAACAAGGGAAAGGGTAGAGTAAGCTGCTTGTACGCTGCCATAAAATGCCACTTAACACAAGTACGCAGGTCTCCCCAAAGCAAGCAGAAATATGATGCACTCAATGTCCATGCTGGTGTGAATTACCTGAGATGTACCTCCCTGGTCAACATCAAATGAGACATGGATGGTCCCTCCGAGTATGTACCCCAGGGCGGGATGACACTGGCTGTGTGCAGCATCCAACCCTCACCAAGAATGATGCCACAGTACAAACACAGAATGCTCATGTTTAACAGCTGGCACAGTTACAGCTGTCAGTCCAAGAGGGTGTAATGTGTGTCTGCTTGAGATGTCAAGCATGACAAGCCATGCTGCTGTTACAGGGATGGCTGTCAGCTGTTACCCGTGTGCATCTGGATACTGGATAAGGCCTTTGCCGCCTCCATAGAGCCGTATGTAGGCAAGGCCAAAAAGACTACCCACCACCCTAGAAAACGTAACTGGTAGGAAACATAAGGGTAATGCTGACCAATGCCAGATGTGTAAACTGCAATATGCATGCCCCTGAGGCACTTCCCATTATGGAGAACATTGATGCCTGTCCAGTGACAGAAGCCTGCTGCAGGCCTAGTGATAGCACACCAGCACTACTAGGTTATACCACATATCATGTGTTATGGCCCCAACACCTGCACCAAGACATCAAAGGAGGGGGAGTATCCATATGCAGCACAGACACCCATATAGCCAGGTAACTGACAATGCACAAAGCAGTGGACACCACCCATGTGCACATAACCATAGTCAAAACTGCTGTACAGTCTGTAGCATGCGACAGACCACACTCTCACACACAAGAACCCCACCCAGACATCTGAAGACACTGGACAGTATGAATATCCCACCAAATACCAGACAAGGTACACAAAGTACCACATAGGTGTCAAACCATTATGTATGCAAGGAGCCATCATGGACCTAGGGACACAGGTCGACATTTATCTGTCATGTGACAGCCACAATGCCAATGTGGCTATGAAGACTGTTGATACTGGACACCATATCATGAAAGGATTCACATCAACATCAACAGAGGTCACTGTGCCGCTGTACTGTCCCTTATCAGACCCATAATTTAGTACAATGACTCATATGGGATGTACCCTACGTGGCACCTGCAGCGGTTTGGAAGACCTCATAGTTACCCCACCAACAGGATAAAGGGTGTGAAATATATGTCATATGCTGCCTGGCTGTAGACACCCCAGCTGACTGCAGTCACACACTGCCTACACAGAGGCATTGCAAGTCTGTTGTACAAGGCCATGTCCAACACAGGAGTAATGGACATGCTACACCACAGGAAATCAAAGCCATTGGAGCTGTGAGAGTCACAGAAGTCAACCTCAACACATAATGAAATAAGATGTGCTGGAGGGACAGATACATAACCCATAGGCTCCCCACACCAGAAACAGGATCCCAATCCATGGTAGGCAGAGCCCCTCACTGACACCCCTCAACAGGAATATTGCCAAGTGGATGGATGACCGTACATGTATACTGGGGGTCCCCACTGTGTCACGACCAGACAGAGGCACAGTGAAGAACCTCATAAATGGCCATAATTGAACATAGCAAGGGTGGCGAAAGACACACACACTCTAGCTAGGCTTACTAATGGCCTAGGGTGTCTAGCCTACTATGAACCCATGAACCTATGAAGATACAAAATGTACAGGACACTAAGGATAATCACAAGGCTTACCCAACTGATGGTAGGAACCATGTTGGGCATCCACAGATATGCTCCGAATCACACAGATATTACAAACAACATACCAAACACACACACATATTGCTAACATACAACCTGTCAGGTGCAGTGCAAACACCCCCCCCCCCGAGTGCAAAATACCTATTCCAGAAGATGGTCCCCTGATATTGCAGATGCTGAGGTAACAGCCATCATCTGCAAAGCAGAACACACAGCAGCAAAGGTATGTGATGGTGTCCTGTGCTGAGGCCAACATGGACACCTAGAGTAATGGAATGCAAAATCACACTACTGGCCAATGTCAGCCTTACCACAGGATATGTACCCAAAGAGCAGTGTACAACAACAGTGGTCCATCACAACAAAGGTGTTGCCTGAATGGATACTCCAAACTACCACCCCAGGATCCTGACAAACTTGTTCTGCACAGCTATGGAAAGGATCAGTATGTACCGCAGACAGAAGGCTAATGTGGACCTACTGATACTGGACCCTACACACTGTGGCTGTTGTAACTGCAGAACCGGCCCCTAAACATGTCTGACCAATTTGAAGCAGTCATTAAGGTCATTGATGAGGGCTATGTGGTCCACACAGCGTAGCTGGACCGTGCACATGCTTCTAGACAATACCGTACGTGTTCAGTATGGATATGTTCACCAGCTTAAATATACACCCCTATGTCAGTAGAGGGGTTGCAAAGCAGACCAAGGACAAAACTGACATGGTCAGACATGCCGCATCCATGTCAGACTACAAAGCGGATATGAGTGGCATCCCACAAGGCCTGGTCTTGGCCCCCCCACCCCCATTCTGTATACATGTCCCATAGGTATAGGCCAACATGGAAGGACTGTGACTGAGCATGTATGCAGAGGAGTGCAAACAGCCCACCATATCCGACCCCCAGCTGACACAAGCAACCCACAAAAGGGCCACCTACAAACAGACAACTGTAGCCATAGCCATGTCAGCAATCTAATCGCAGAACTGTGTATAGACAACCACCGTGGATATACAGTAAGTGCCCACAAATTACCACACAGGTGTTAACCCATGAGGTACCTAACATGTAATGTGAGACCTGGGTACAAAAGGTGATAAATATCCTGCACTGGACAAACATGTGGCTATAGTGTTCACAGAAACATGTACCATATACCCACCCAAACATGAAGGCTGGCAGATGTAGATAAGGGGAACTCACTCTGGCTCTGCAGCCATCCTCCATCTGCATCACAAATGACTACAATAGCCCCTGTGGTATATACCACAACAGACACCTCTATCAACTGTAAAGTCCACAACAGTACCCCAACAGGGGTAGCAAAGAGCATGAACAGATGCCATGTGTTGCCTGAGTAAACAAACTGCAGCCCCACACACCGCCATCCTTTCCAGCTACAGGAAAGCTGTGCCTGATGTATGAAGCCATGTCCAACCTGGAATGAATGAACATGTTGCACCTTGTACAATCTGAATGGCAGTGAGCTATGCACATGAGAGACCTGAACCCCAGCACTGACATACATAGGACAAGCTGTACAGAATGATCCATAACACAGAAGGCACCCCCCCACTTCAGTAAACTCCTGGTACAGGTCAGCTAGAGTGCCACATATCAACACCCCTCAAGAGGCATCCTGATGAGTGTATGGGAGATGGTAGGCTACCCTGGGTATCACTGTTATGTCAGAGGTAGACAGAGGCACAGTATACCAACCATGACATATGTAATGGCAAACTCCAGTTGCAATGTGTGTTGAAGGACAAACACACCCTGTGACTACCATCAGAAATGGCCTACAGAACATCGCTAGTCTTTGCCAATGTCCACCCATGTTGTGGAATACACTAGCAATGTTGGACGAGCCTGGTGTAGGTAGTCCATATCTGAACATATTGCAACATGGTCATATGTGCACAACTGGCCCCTACACAGTCTGTTGTGCTCACTATGAGGATGTCAAGCAGTGATAGGACTAAAGCCCAGGATACTGTCCAACACAGTGAAAGTACCGAACCAGTACACTATACGGTACTACAGTGTTAGGTCATTATGAAAGTATGTTGAGAACTGTCTGCAAAGTATCCCATGCAATTCCTGCAGGCACAGTATAATCCCTGTTGTGGCAGACACGAAGCAGTTGGCCAGTTAGTACACAACATGACACCCAACACACAATCATAAACATGCGATAATGTCGAAGGTCACACACACCCAAAGATGTGGTGGACTTCAGAGTGCAACATATGGAATGCTCAAACTGGGCATGCTCGCACACTTTGATAAATGAGGCATATGTCAGACAACATGCCATGGAAAGGCTGAACTGGGCATGCTCACACACTTAGGCCACATCTCCGTGTAGCAGTTGGCCACACATATCTAGTATTTGTACGTGTCAGTCCAGGAACCAACCACAACACAGCAATCAGCCCAGTGCACACAGTAAATGACCACAGAGACATAAGTGATATAGTGGATCACCGTCATATGGAAACATCTGCCACAGATACACAAGTTGGTCATAGGAACAGGGAATGCTATGGCAATAAAGACCTGCAAACAGTAGAACAGCACAACAAATATTGTGCATCCAACAATTGAACATATGGGTATAGAGGTCAATACTAGGCTTCTTGCCCCAGGGAATGACAGCTCAGCCAGAGTGTGCTTGGCATCTGCATCCCCAGGATAGTAGGCTACCATGCCACTGTAAAGTAGGTCACAGAAGGCAACATGTGAGGCTAGTGAGCTGTGCCTCTGTCAAGCAGGGGCACAGTGGAGGTCTCAGGGATTGAATGTGCTAAGCCACAGCCATGTTGTTGGGGTGTGCTGTGAGAGGGTTGCTGAGGATCTCTGACAGTAGGTGTCTGTCAATAACAGACTGAGGGGAGCCCTATCTGCATTCTCTGGACGATTCCACTGTCAACACTGTGTTGTAATGAGTATGTGTGAATGAAGTGCCATGCTGGATCTGTCCACAGATGTCCTCCCTCTGTGGGCTACAGCTCTGCAATGTATTAGGTCACTCTGTCTGTTGAATGGCGCATATATGGCCTGTGTACAGCTGACAGGTGTCTTGTTGTGGAGCAGTCATGGGTATATGTGGGATAGCATGACCAATGCAAATTGTACACATGCTCATAGGATGCAATTGCCAAAGATTATGCTGAGTGGCCAATATAGTCCTCCAGAATGGGTCCTCTGAAGTCATCCACCCCAGTCTACACAAGTGTAGAGTCTGCTTGTGCTAAACACAGTTTGTGTGCAGTGACAACCTTGCCTGGGGGTGGAGATGAAATATGGATGTCCAGGGAAAGGTGGGTATGGTCAGATATCAACAATGGTGGTCTACCTCTGGTGTGGAACAGTGAGTGCCCACATTGCAGATGGACAGGTGCAATATTTATTCACCCAAGTGGCTGTGGTGTGTGGTTCTGCCATAGCACATGGGCCCACGAATTGTAGTGGCTGTAGGGTAAAGTGGTAGAGGCCTGAGTAGTTCTCACACACAATATGCCTTTACCTGATGTTGACAACTGGAATGGTGTATGTGAATACCTGCATATCCTGGCACTGTTCCCAGGGAAGCTAAGTGTGTGTCCTGGATGTGGGTGTGGTGTTCTGGACTGGTTGTGTTGTGTGTTACAGGTCCTGTGGTCCCAAAGCATGGTATAGAACATAACCTGCCAGTGCGATGTGCATATCTGACCCTGATGTAGGTGGTTGCAAATGCATATATATGCTATCCCCCACCTGACAGGTAGTACTACGTCTACATACCTCTGTAGAAATAAAGATGTCAGCACCCTAGAAATACTACAGGTGCAGAACAGATGCCCAGTAATTCGGATAGTGCGCTCTGCTAATGCGTCTCCCTCAAGTGTCATAATATAGTTAGGTAGGGGTTCGAATCCTGCAAATGCTCAGTGTGTGTGTGTGTGTATGTGTGGGTGAGTGGGGTTTGTGTGTGTGAAAGGCTGTGAGAGGGAAATGTCCCTTTTGGCAACTGGGAAAACACACAACAGGATGCACATTCCCCTTACTAAACGCTGATGATGTCAGCACCCTATAAGTACAGCAGGAGAAGGAAAGCCTCCCAGTAATATGAATAGCACGCTCTGCTAATGCGTCTGTCTCAAGTGTCATAACATAGTTAGGTAGTTGTTTGAATCCTGCAAATGGCAAGTGTGTGTGTGTTTGGATAAGGGGGGGTTAGTGTGTGTGTGCAAATATGTGTGAGGGAAATGTCCCTTTTGGCAACTGGGAGAACACACTACAGGATGCACACTCCCCTTTCTAAACACAGATGATGTCAGCACCCTATAAGTACAGCAGGAGAAGGGAAGCCTCCCAGTAATGCGAATAGCGCGCTCTGCTAATGCGTCCGTCTCGAGTGTCATAAAATAGTTAAGTAGTGGCTTGAATCCTGCAAGTGTGTGTGTTTGGATGAGGGGGGTTAGTGTGTGTGTGAGGGAAATGTCCCTTTTTGGGAGAACACACTACAAGATGCACACTCCCCTTTCTAAACACAGATGATGTCAGCACCCTATAAGTACAGCAGGAGAAGGGAAGCCTCCCAGTAATGCGAATAGCGTGCTCTGCTAATGCGACCATCTCGAGTGTCATAACATAGTTAGGTAGTGGTTTGAATTCTGCAAATGGCAAGTGTGTGTGTTTGGATGAGGGGGGTTAGTGTGTGTGTGCAAATCTGTGTGAGGGAAATGTCCCTTTTGGCAACTGGGAGAACACATTACAGGATGCACACTCCCCTTTCTAAACACAGATGATGTCAGCACCCTATAAGTACAGCAGGAGAAGGGAAACCTCCCAGTAATGTGAATAACACACTCTGCTAATGAGTCTCTCCCGAGTATCATAATGTAGTTAGGTAGGAGTTTGAAACCTGTAAATGACATGTGTGTGTGTTTGGATGTGGGGAGTTTGTGTGTGTGCATTTCCATAACAAACATGTTAGTTTTTGCAATCAGGAGATCACACTACCTGATGCACATTACCCTTTCAAAATACTGATGTTGTCAGCACCCTATAAGTACAGCCAGAGAAGAAGAACTATCTAGTAAACCGAATAGTGCACTTTGCTAATGCGTCTCTCTTACGTGTCATGACTTAGTTAGGTAGGAGAATGAATCCTGCAAATGGCAAGTGTGCATGTGTGTGGGGGTAGTAGGGTGTGTGTAAATGCAAGTGTGAGAAAACAGATCCTTTTGGCAATTACTACAATACACCAGATGCTGCATACTCCCCCAGTAAACACAGGGGATGTCACCACACTATCAGCACAGCCACACAGGGCTAGTTGGCTAGTAATGCCAATAGTGTGCTCTGCTACTGTGTCTATTACCATTGTCAGAGTACAGATAGGCATGTTTTGGTAACCCACAACTGTCACGTGTGGTTGTGTCACACAGTATGACCTTGTGTGGGTGTTTGTACATAACAATGCATGCTATTGCCTAAACCAGCAATGGCATTGCACACATGATGTATGTGTGACACATACACATAAATACCTGTGACCTGCAGTAGTTACCATGTCTGACACATGCCTCGAGTGTCCAGAGCCACGTGCATGTGGTCTCCTGGGGCATTCCGATGACAGCACAGACCCAGCATTGCTGGGGCTGCTGCTGTCACTATGGGGGCGTGCACGAGCCTGTTGTCATCCGCGCCGACTGCTAGCTGCTGCTGCTGCCGGCATATGGCCACGTCGATGCCGCAAACGCCCACCATTGCCCTGCATCATGGACATCTGGTTGTGGAACTTCTGTAATATGTCCCCACAACGTCTGTCTATGACATCGGTGGTTACAGATAGCATCCGCAATGTCACGGTTACTGTCTGTCATGGCTGTGCGACATGCTCTCAACTCCCTCAGACCCTGTCTGGTGTACCTTTCCATATGTGACTGTGCCTGCATGACAGTCCGAAACATAGCTGAGGTTGACAGACCTCTTTGGGCACATTGGCCAGAGGCAGTACGCCCACGGATGCTCCCACGAGAACCCATGAGAAACTGTCTGCGTGGTACCATCGGAGGACCCTGCCCATGGCTGCTGTGTGGGGATGCATGTGCCACAGGTACCACATTACCCTGGTCTGTGCCCACTGTATCCTGTCCATCACCTAGGGACAATGGTGACAAAGGATGTACAGGCAGGATGACTGTGCGCAATGATGGGATTTACAGCTGTGTACTGTCAATTGGCTGACCAATGGCAGACCCTAACACACCTTCCTGTACCATTACACAAATATCATCATTACCAGTAGCCGTGGCACAGGTTTCAGGTTCCCTGCTGCAGGTCACCAGAGCAGCCCCAGAACCTGTGGGAGGAAGACAGGAAATACAGTTTACAGTCTCCAGACATTTTTACCAGTGATGCACTTATACACACATGCACACATGGACACATGCACACATGCACACATGGACACAGGCACACATGCACACATGCACACATGCACACATGCACACATGGGCACAGGCACACCTGCACACATGCACACATGCACACCTCACAGTATACACACAGAGCACTACTGAGTTACACTACTGTTACTAGCATTATCAGGACTATTATAGGTTATGTTAAACACAATCACCAGCATGGATGGCCTGCCTTGCTGTAACCCTGGAGGGACCTGCAGAAATGATGAGATTAATGTCAGTGGGCACAACTGTGCCATTGATATTGCATATGATACAGTGTACAGAACAGTCAAGTGTACATATGGCATATTACCTGCATGCTCCATGTCGTGCTGCTGTGTGGAACCAGCCTCCATCATAATGCAAGTGTACTGCTGTTGGTGTTCCGGGGCTGGAGCCACAACACTTAGGAGTAGCCCCTCCAGTCTGGTGAGGGGGGATGTGTGGCCACCCCACCTCCTGTGGCGATCTGTTGCCTGTGGATATCTGATGCACGCTGCCGGACACTTCGGATTAAATCACTGCAGTGATGTTGTACCTGCACATATGTCCTGTTATGCGTGCCAATATCATTTACCCTACGGACAAGGTCTTGCCACAGTGCTGCCCTCTCCTGCTGATTCTGACTGGTGCGGGAAAACAGGATGTCATACTCCCGCACCAGGCTCTGGTGGATCTCCTCATCTTCCACCACAGAGTAGGCGGGGTTATGCTGTCATGCCATCTCCCTGGAAGAGAACACAAACAGGATATCAGCAGACCATGTCAGCAATATATGGCACACATACTATACATGATACTCATGTGTAGTGATATACTACTACTCCCATATGTTGCATGTGTGTGTGTCATGGTGGATACACAGGTACATGGCCAGATATCAGTGCTCAGCCAACACCTGTGCAACAATACCTGCTACATTCCACACAACATAGTAGCATGCCCCGTCGGTCAGCACACACTGACAGGTGCAATGCACAACCTCACTCTGGGGGTTCATCCCAAGGTACTCTATGTGGGACACCATCCACTACTGTGATGTGGACAGCAGTTACTCAGCCTGGATATACATATCCCACCACCACCACGAGCACAGTAGACTACTTTGATATGTATGTGATTAGAAAGTTATTCACTTGCTGGGACTAAGATGGTATCCATGCAGCACACTGTGCCAGTGGAAGCCACAAGCCACACTGCTGACCCCTTTGCAAATGCTTACCACGGACATGCCACAGATTGCATGGAACTTGCACACACATTTCTAACCCAGACCCTATGCACAAAGGTTAGGCATCCTGTCCGGTGGACCCCAAACAGAGGCAGATTGTATAACAATAGCAGGAGGCTACTGCAGGACAGAGCACATTCACATTAAGGGAAGGCATCTGTGGTCAGCACTGGTACTATGCTACGGTCCGTCATAACAACGGCCACGGCCTACTCCGGGAGGGAAATGGACACATACACTATGGATGACCACAAGGCCTTCTTCAGTTATGTTACATATATGGACCACATGCCTCAGATATGCTCTGTGTTAATGCACACCTACTTAACATTCACCAAACAGACGGATATTGGCAACAATCTTGCGGACATGTTCGGTGCACGTATCCCCCCTCCTTCCCCCCACCAGTTGAAATATTTATCACAGCTGGATGTAACCTCCCTATCATCTCACATGTCCAGGTGAGAGCCACCCTCAGCAGAGAAGAACACACAGCATCACTGTGACTTTGTCGTATCCCTGAATGTGTGCTACTGGCACTCCGAGAGGACATACAATCGCATATAACAATGATAATTTATCTTGGCCGTACTACAGGACATGTACCTGGACAGTGGCATACAGCAACAGTGGTCCCACACCACTAAGGCGGCACCTCGACTGACCCTGGGAATTACCACATCATATGCATAACGGGCCTGGTCTGCTAAGCTATGGAATTATGCAGTATGGGATGCATATGCAGTGATATCGGGTACCTGCAGACACTTGTTCCCAGCCAGTGTGCCTTTGGGATGGGCTGATCCTGCCTTTTGAACCTGGCTGACCTTTCAAAGCAGTCACTACAGCCATTGCTGGGCCAACGCACAGACAACTGCTGCCAGGATCATGGCCTAAGACTGATTGACATGTAATGTATGGTCATCCCCTTTTGGTGGAACTATGTACACGCAACATATCACATGGACATACCTATGGATACAGAACTATGGCACATTTGGAGGGTTCACAGCATGCACACTATTAACCTGCTACTTTGCATTACCTGTGTTTGTTGCAGCTGGTTGCGTTACCACTGTTTCTGCTTGCTGCAGCTACTGTCAGTGCTGACAGCTTCGGGTAACAGTGTCACAGTGTATTTTTTTTTTTTTGCTCTCTCTCTCTCTCTCTCTCTCTCTCACTTTTCGCTCTCCCTCTGTCCACTTACAGACAATGCAATGAATGTATTGCATGTGGGGTGTGTTAGCATTGGATGCTTTTGTAGGTATATGCATAGGTCCATGTGATGGCCTCTGCACCAATTGTAAGCCAGCATTTGCTAATTGCATACAGCCAGTTGTGTACTAATTGCAGTTCTCACTGTGATTTCAGGTCAGTGCTATAAAAGGGTATGTGGGATAGGCGTTGCCCTTTCAGATTGTGAGGGCGGGGACCATGCTGGTATGCTGTGGATAGTGTTCTGTGAGTGTAAAGGTTAGTATCTCTCTCATGATTCAGGCTGTGTTGTATATTCACATTTCTCCATTCCTCTCTCATGTTCCCTGTAGCAAGTGTGTTTGCACAATGACACCTACAACTATATATATATATATATATATATATATATATATATATATATATATATATATGTACATATACATACATTTATATATGTACTTTAACTGACCTTATTATCTACAAGCTACCAACTAGCATGGCTGTTTCTGTTCACACACTACTATTATGGAAATCCAGTAGTTCTGACAATAATTTTAAATGACATGCTTTGGGTACTACACATCCTATATTCCCTTTACATTCATTCCTACTATTACATGTTATATTTATTTTAGCACAATGCTTTGGTATGAGTCATGGCTTAGTGGTAGGTCGTACAGACTAGTGTTTCCAAGGTCCTGGGTTCGGGACTGACAGTGGGATTTTATTTTGCTTTTGAACTGAGTACAGGACCTGTCAATAAAAGTGACTAAGGCACTTTTACAGTTGTAACCAGGTTAGCGCTGGTTTGTGCAGAGCTCACACATGCGTACTGGCGTTTAGCTCCGCGCACACAAGTGCACACCCGCTTACAACCGCTTAACGGTGCTTACTCTGGCGTACACCCGCGCTATTTTCTTTGAAAGAAAAGAAAATGGGGAGACAGGAAAGTGGTGAAAAAGGGGTCACAAAGGGGGTAAGACAGTAGGGAAACAAGCTTGGGATGTGCAGGAGGGATGTAGGTAAGGCCCATAGCTGCCCATTTCTTCATCAGCAACAGCTGTGCATATGTATGTAATTTGGTGTTACATTTGAAACCTTCCACCCCTGAGAGAGGTGTCAGAACAATAATACTTGTTGTAGAGCCAATTGTAATTGATAGGTTCCATGTCCAGCAGACATGTGTGAGGAATGGGCAGCTATGTATGGGGCGTAATTTTTTTGTGGGTACAGAGTGCCCCCTTTTTTTTCAGGTGAGTGGTATGTCAGGTGAAGGAAGTCAGTACAGCTGGGGAGGTAGGTTGGGTAGGTAAACAGACAAGACAAACAAGATGCATACAGGGGCGGTGTATGACACGTGTGGGGGGGTTACACAATTGACGGGGATGGAGGTATGAATATCCAGAGCCCATGAGCCCACAGATGGCAACACTGGAACTGATATCCCCACCCATAGGCAGTTGCCACTGTTCCTTCACTGCCCAGGACGGGGCTGTGCTGGGCTGTGTAGGCCGGGCAACAGGCATGCCCGTTAGTTGCACCACCTGTGCCTCAAGCTGGCGTAGGGGCTCGAGAACAGAGTCCTGAATCTCCCTACGCACCACAGTCCGGACGCTACGGAGGGTGAGTGGTGGTTCTCCTCCAGGCACACTTGCAGAGGGGGGGTGAGCCCCCTCACTTCCACCCTGGCCAGGACGGGGCGTGGCCCGTGCGGGCACTCCGCTGGGGGAAGGGGCGGAG